>NC_142931.1:104676208-104686208 GCF_046866305.1 Octopus bimaculoides | reverse complement strand
AGCACAGCCATAGAAATGAAATATGTATAGATAAATAGAAGCCTACAATGAAAATATATGTATATTTACGGTGTCAATATATATCTTTTCTTTATTTGTCTGCATGTATGTATATATGTCTGTCTGTCTATATATATCTATGTAAATAATTAAATAGATAAAAGGAGCACTCTGTCGGTTACGACGACGAGGGTCCCAGCTGATACGATCAACGGAACAGCTTGCTCGTGAAATTAACGTGCAAGTGGCTGAGCATTCCACAGACACGTGTACCCCTAACGTAGTTCTCAAGGAGATTCAGCATGACACAGAGTGTGACAAGGCCGGCCCTTTGAAATACAGGTACTACTCATTTTTGCCAGCTGAGTGGACTGGAACAATGTGAGATAAAGTGTCTTGCTCAAGGACACAACGCGTAGCCGGGAATTGAAGTCACGACCTTACGATCGTGAGCCGAATGCCTTAATCACTACGCTACACGCCTTCACATAAACAAATAGATATCTCACTCACAAACATATACACGCAAATATGTATATGTATATCTATCTATCTATCTATCTATCTATCTATCTATCTATCTATCTATCTATCTATCTATCTACCTAGGTAGGTACCTACCTACCTACCTACCTACCTACCTACCTACCTACCTAACTATCTATCTGTCGATATGTGCAAACTTGTCGTTTCCTTGATTTCTACCGCTTTCTGTTATCCTCTAAGAAAGGGAAAGCAATAACTGTGCTGAGAGAGGTGGAACTTAGAGAAAGAAATATAAAGATATACGGTAACATTACATAGATGATTTGATAGGTTGGAGTAACCCAACAGTCAGCAGAACAAGCAGAGAAAGATAAGGTGAGATAACTGAAAGAGAGCAAGAGCAAGTGAGTAATAAGAGTGAGGAAATGGTAATTAGAGCGGTAACATGATATAATAATAGAAGTATAAGAAGTGAACGATTGATAGACACAGACAGAGAGAGGTAAAGAGGTGTGGAATAAAAAGAAGGTGGGAAAGAACGAAAAGACGTGGATGCAGAGTTTGATTGAGAGGACAAATTGGAAACTAGATAAAGCGGGAATGAGGCTGTAAGAGAGAAGGAATGAAGAACCGACGGTTCAAATATACAACAGGTTTTCTCAGTTACAAAGAAACTGTTCGATTTAGAACTAAAGAAGAAGATTATGGCAATAAGTCAATGCCCGACGTGATTTGGAGAAGAAGAGATGGTGAAGAAAGACAAGAAATATGAGGATAAACAGTAGCAACGTTCGAGGTAGAAAGAAGGAAATAACTGAACAAACACAGACATACACATTGTAAATTTGATGGGTACTACCCTCGTTTATACATATGCATGCATACGTTCATACATACATACATACATACATACAATATGTACTATGTGTACATATATATTTATAGATACATACATAAGCATATATGTGTGTGTGCATATGTATATATGTTTGTATGTGTGTGTTTGTGTGTAAATATATATATATATATACATATATATATATATATATATATATATATATATATATATATATATATATATGTATATATATATATATATATATATAAACATGCAACCTACATATAATTATGTGTGTTGTTTATTTGTATGTGTGTCTGCGTGGAGAGAAAAGAAAAAGGAAATGCAACTTCAGTAAAGAGAAGAGGGAGAAAATGAGAGAATGATGCTAAATTTGTAAATGACATTGATATAGTTTTAAAAATAGATAAGGAAAAAAAAAAAACACAATTCAAAATAAAGGCAAAAACATACGCAAAAAAAATCCTCCTGTGCAGAGACTGTGAGGAAGTACAAGTTGTAGAGAACGTGAGATACATTTATAAGTGATGGGAAGGAGGGAGGGAGTAATAATGATGATAGTGGCGGGGAGGGTGATGATAGTGGCGGTTGTGGGTGATGGAATGAGAATGTAAGTGAATGAAGGCGCATAAGAAAAGATAAAGTAAAATTACTGAATGAAAGAAGTTAGAGAGAAATGTCTAACTTCTGCTAGACGGAAATATACGTTTGTGTGAATATATATATATATATATATATATATATATGTGTGTGTGTGTGTATAAATATATATGTATATATATATATACATTCACACAAACGTATATTTCCGTCTATATATATATATATATATATATATATATATATATATATATATATACACGTATGTACGTAGGCTGGTAGTTAATTATAAACCAGTCTATGTAAGAACAAACTCTTAGTTTTTGAAGTAGTTTGGTTAAGTACCACACACGAAAACCTCGGCCCTAGGGTCAGTTTGTAACTTCTGCAATTGAAAAGAATAGAAAAATAACACACACATAGAAATATACATATATATATGTGTGTATATGTATATATATATATATATATATATGTATATATATATATATATGTATATATATATATATATATATATATATATATATATATATATGTATATATATATATGTATATATATATATATATATATATATGTATATATATATATATATATATATATATATATATATATATATATATATATATATATGTATATATATATATATATATTTATATATTATGTACAGATGTATGTATGCATCTATCTATCTTTCTAGCTATCTAAAATGTGAACAGAATGATGAATGAAAAAAGGCATGAGGCTGGTTATGTGGAGGAGGAGTAACGTTTAAAAAGAGCGTTTCACAAACAGGAAGTGGATACACACACACATACACACAAAAAGAAAGATAAGAGGAGAGAAAGAGAAGGAGAGAGTAATTTAGTGAGACGTGAGTGCTTTATGATTGATAGTAACTGGAAATGTAAGGGAGGAAGTGAAATAGAAGACGAAAAATACTTGCGAGATAATAGCGCAGACAAGTCGAGAATGTTGAAGTTATAAACATGTGAGAAAAGAAAAACAATAACAAAGCTCTGTTGTTGCGTATGTTTTGTAAGTAGGGTACATACGGTACACACTACTCCCTACAGTGTCGTACGAGTATTTGGGACTGATGTTTTTCCCACAAACTTGTCCGTAAAACGGATTCACTTTTGATTTTAGTTATTCTCGTTGTTGCTGGTTTCATGTTTTTATAATTGCTGCTGCTGCTAAGACGGCGATCTGGCAGAATAGTTAGCACGTCGGGCAAAATGCGTAGCGGCAATTAGTACCTCTTTATGTTCTGAGTTCAAATTCCGCCGAGGTCAGTTTTACATTTTAGTCTTCTTGGGTCGAGAAAATAGCACCAGTTGTAATCGATGTCATCGACTTATTTCCACCCCCGAAATTGCTGGCCTCGTACCAGAATTTGAAACGATTGTTGTTGCTGCTGTAAAGGCAGCGAGCTGCCAGAATTTTTAGTGTCTTAAAAGCTGCCTTGCGGCATTTCTTCCGGCTCATTACTTCATGAGTTCAAATTCCTCCACAATCAACTTCATCTTTTGTCTTTTCCGGTCGATGAAAGAAGTACCAGTCACGTACTGAGGTCGATGTAAACGACTTGCAATACCCCACCTCAGACCTGATGGCCTTGTGCTAAATTTAGAAAAGATTATTGTTAGTATTGTTGTTAGTATTGTTGTTGCCAAAGTTATTTTTTTTTCACTTCTGTTGCTCCTGTTGTTGTTGCTGCTGGTTCCGTTGTGGTTGCTGCTGACGATGTTCTCGTCGTTTTTGTATTGTTTTTGCTACTTTTGTAGTTGCTGCTGTTGTTCGTATTACTGCTGCTGGTTGGCGTTGCTGCTATCATTTTTCTGCCATTGCTAGAAAGCATTGAACTGTCAGAACAGTTAGCATGTCGCACAAAATGTTTAACAGCGTTTCGTACGTCTTTACGTTCTGAGTTCAAATCCTGCCGAGATCAGCTTCGCCTTTCATGTTTTCAGGATCGACAAAATAAAGTTCCAGAGGAGAACAGGGGTCAATGTAATCGACTTCCCTCTCCTCTCAAGAGCTATTGACCCTGTGCCAAAATTTGTGACCATTTTACCGAGGTCGATTTTGCATTTTATAATTTCGGAGTTGATAAAATAAATATCATTTGGGCACTGGACTCATTGTATCGACGCACCGATAAACAAAAAGAAAAATAATAATTTTGTAGTCATTATTGTTTTTGCTACAGGTGTTGGTTTTGCTGTTGCTGTAGCTGTTTTTATTGTTGCTGCTGTCGACGTTATCGCCCTTACTGTATTGTTTTTACTGTCGTTGTAGTTGCTGTAGTTGTTGTTGCTGCAGTTATTCTTCTTATTACAATGGTAGCAGTTAAGGGTACGAGCTGGCAGAATCGTTAATACGCCAGGCAATATGTTTAGCGGTGTTTTGATCGTCTTTATGTCCCGAGTTCAGATTCCGCCGAGGTCGACTTAGTCTTTTCGGGGTCGATAAAATGAAGTACCAGTTAAACACTGGCTCAATGTAATCGACTTCCCTTTCCTTTCAAAAACTGTACCAAAATTTGAAACCATTACTAAAGCAGCAAGCAGGTAATATCGTTAGAGGGTCAGAGAAAACGCTTTAAGGTATTTGTTCCGGTTATTTATGTTCTGAGTTCAAATCTTGCTGAAGTCAACTTCGCTTTTCATCCTTCCAGTATCAATAAAACTAGGCAGCAGTCTACTACTGGTTCATGGTATCAACTAACCACCTCCCATTAAAACTGTTGGCCTTATGTCTCAATTAAAAGCAGTTATTGCTGTTGTTGGTAACAGTATGAATAAAGAAGAACCAACCACGACTGTTCTATTTGTTTTCTAGAAGGCGTTGCTGTGTTGTAAGAAGCTGGCTTCCTTACCACATGTTTCCAGGTTCAGTCCCACTGAGTGGCTCCTAGAGAAAATGTCTTCTGTTATAGTCTCGGGCGACCAAAGCCCTGTCCATGGATTTGGTAGACTGAAAGTGAATGAAGCCCGTGGTATCTATCTATCTATCTATCTATCTATCTATCTATCTATCTATCTATCTGTGTGTGTGTCTTTGTGTCTGTGTTTGTCCTCCCACCGCTCGACTACCGGTGTTGGCATGTTTACATCCCCGTAACCTAGCAAATCAGCAAAAGAGACTGACAGAATAAGTAACAAGTTTCAAAACATTAAGTACGGGAATCGATTTGTTCGACTAAAATTCTTTAAGACACTGCCCCTGCATGGCCGCAGTCAAATGACTGAAAGAAGTAAAAATAAAAAATAAAAAAATGGATGAAAGATTACATCTTATATTCCTTTCTTTTTTCAAAAAAAAAGTATACATTGAAGGAGATGTAGCTGCTATTTCGAACAAGTTGAACGACCTACATACTGACTCTTCGAACTCTTCTCCTGAAAAAGACAAGATTAAACAAGAAATGCAAAAAAGAACAACAGAATAAAAAGAAAACAAGAGTTAGTATTACAAATTGAAAATCATGTGTTTTCGTTGCTACCTGTATATACATTTTATCAAACTCTATTTGTCGAATCTCACAGCATAAAGAACCACCTGTTCTTGATAAAGCGAAATACGTATATATATAAGTATTTACATACGCACGCACGCACACATTTACATGACATTCTTCTGAACAGTTTCTGCCTCCCAAATTCCACTCATATAAGGTATTGGTCAACCCGAAGTTATTGACAATAACACTTTTTCATGGTGGCGTTAAGTGAAATCGAAACAAGAACCACGTGTTTACGAAGCAAAATCCTTGTCCATATATATATTTTTTTCAGTAGAAGACACTTATTTTTATTTACCATAAAAGCTAATATACTGAAAGGACAATACAGGACAGACAAAACATGGGGGGCAAAATAGCAGAAAAACACCGTTCGTACTACTTTTACTGCCAATAACGAATGCTTATCCACATATTTTTCTATAAGTATAAATAATTATGTATGTTACACACACACACGCGCGCACACGCGCGCACACACACACACACACACATATCAGACGAGTTTCTTTCTGTTTCTGTCTGCCAAGTCCTTTCACAAGTCTTTGGTCGGCCTGAGGAGGTAGTAGAAGACATTTGCTCGACGTGCAACACTGTAAGAATGAACCCAAAATCACATGGTTAGAAAGCAAGCTTCTCAATGACGTAGCCACGCCTGCACCTATAAAAATGTTTGAAAATGTTTCTTTACTTTTAGCTCAAGTCCTCCTCTTGCCCCGGATTACGTGCCAGGAGAATTTTCTAATGACTAATGGAATCGGTAGTTACTTAATATTACTGCAGCATATTCAAACGGTTACAAATATATGTTCAGAAGAATTTGGCATGATTGTGCGGTAACCAGTGTCAGTAGACGGTTTTAGAATCCCATATCTATGACGTTTCAAATGCTGTTGACCTACTGCTATTTTCTAAAAATAAACTCTTCATCCTAATGGTAGCCTTTAGACAGAGGCATTGAGAATACTAATGATTTTATGCTAATTGGACAGCGGACACTAAATGGAGAAATTTAATAATAATTAATTGCGTAATTGTCACCAGGAATTTCTAGTGGTTTGCAGGAGTAAATATATGATGTAATAAAACCTGTTATATCAAGGCTTTTCAGTTTACTTTAGAAATCATCATCATATATTTTAGCATTTTCTCGTAGAAAATTGTTGTTGTTAATGTTTGTGTGACATTGTTAGAGAAGCTATAAAACTCTTCATTCATCGCCATAACTTGTATCTTTTAACTCTTAATTGTTTCGGTCATTTAACTGCAGCCATGCTGGGGTACCACCTTGAAAGGCAACTAGTCAAACAAATCAACTTCAGGACTCATTTTTTTAAAGCCTAGTACTTATTCTAGTTTTTGACGAACCGCTAAGTTACAGGGATGTTAACACACTAACACCGGTTGTCAAGCGGTAGTAGGGGGACATACACAGACCCAAAGGCTCACAAACATATATATATGCATTTTATATATATATATATATATATATATATATATACGATGGGCTTCTTTCTGTTTCCATCTACCGAAGCCACTCACAAGGCTTTGGTCAGCACGAGGCTATAGTATAAGACATTTGCCCAAGGTGCCATGCAGTGGGACTGAACCCGGAACCATGTAGTTGGGAAGCAAGCTTCTTACTACACAGGCACGCCTGTAGTATATTGATTATAAGGTAAATAGAATGTGATGTGTTCACAGAATATAGTGTATGACATGTTGACTGGGTGCACCGAATATGGTATGTTTATTGAGTTTATGAAACGTGGCATTTTATTGAGTATGTTGAATACATGTTTAGCCAGAAGTACGATTACCCAATGAGTCTGAACTCAGCGTTTGATAAAATTCGTATTGCTATTTCGTTCCCACAAAAGAAAGTGATTTGGTAAAATCAATATAGTGGTTGACTCAATAATTTATGCTATATAGTTATATTTCTTTACTTTCTGAGTGCAAATCCCACAGGGATCGAATTTATCTATCCTTCTTCAAGGATCCACCCTACACATGTTTGTTAGCCTCTCTTTAACGTTGGTCGGTATTTTTATATTTCTCCGGGATGTTGCAGTTAATAAAGAAGAAAAACATCAATATTATTAGTATCATTTTCTTCAGTGAGAATTCATTACTATTATAATAATTATCCTTATTAATACTGTTTGTCGTCGAGAAAATAGAGAAGGATCAGTTAATTATGATTCTATTTAACATATTCCCCTCTCAGATTCACAGACTTATTGCAGCAGTCCTTCAGTTTTTCTAAGCCCTGTAAAAGCACTCGGAAAGTTGCGCCTCCAACCAGGCCTTTCGTGACACCCTTAAAGCCAGGAACTTTTCAGCACCCCCTCGTAGTTTCATTAATGATGCTGACCACATCCTATGTTCACCATTATTGGCAACCTTCAAAGGACGTCTGGGTCAAAGCAAAATCAATATTTAGTGAAAAGACGGTATCGAATATTCATCTCATGCCAGCCAGCTAACGTACTGCATCGATATTACAAGCTATCCATCATTGGCTTTGGTTACAATATACGTACAAATGATATTATCTCAGATAACGTATTTAGATAATATACATACTACCTTGTATTTGTTTCACGATAGACTAACATATTTTTTGTTATAAAATATTGTAACTTGTAACGCCGCACACAATAATGATTTATTAGGACTAAACACAAAGTTAGCGTAAAAACATGTTGTTGATTTATTCATTCACCCCAATGTGTTACTGATACTTTTCATTGTGCCTTCAGGAGTGAAAGAAAAGGGCAATTGATATGTTTTAAATCAGATTATAGACAAAAGAAACTTAATACTCTTTGGTCTGTCAATCTACATTACACTGATCAGGCCATACAACAGTCACTATACTCATGTATTATATTGGTTTCAAATTGTGACACAAGACCAGCAATTTCAAGGAAGAGGATAAGTTGATTACATCGACCCCAGTGCTCAAATGGCACTTATTTTATCGAACCCGAAAGGAGGAAAAGCAAAGTCGATCTCGATGGAATTTGAATTCAGAACGTGCTAGCGATTCTGCCAGCTCGCCCCCTTATACTCATGTATTATATTAAAACCATCACATATATAGCAGAAAATATCACAGAGTCAATATCACTGAGCCAAGATTTCTATTGTTTGACTCATCTTATTTACACTGGCCGTTGTATCTTGCAAAATCACTTCATTTTCCAAAGTCCAGTTCACAATTGTCCAGTCCACTTAGCAGTAATATACACCACGAAAGTAACAATTTACTGGTATAGGAAACTGAACAGTGTATAATTGATGGATATTTTTGTTGAAATGTTGCTCTAAAACTCCCCAGGCAATAAATCTATGAAGTTCGAGACTCTACTCTGTCCTAGACGCAGAATACTACATTGTATATTACATAGGTAGACGAGTAATGTGTTATATTGTATAGCTAGACGCAACACTCTATGTATTACATTGCATGACAAGACGTAAACTAAAAAGAGTGACACGTAGTAACACATGGTCGGTGATGTCTGTACTGAAACATCTGTGATCTGATGAGCCCCGAAGATCACAAGGCTGTTCTGGAGGTGTACCTGATTAAAGTGGAGATGACGTAGTGTAAAGATACATACGAGCTAGTGAAGCTTGTTTAGGGCCTTCTGTCCAAGAAAAAGTGGGATAATAGACAGCAGAAGAGGTAACAACAACTTGGGGCCCCAGAAGTGGAGATCTTGCTTGTGGTTACCACTATTTAAAAAGGAAGAAGAAAAAAGAAACAACAAAAAAACAAAACAAAAACAAAAGAAGTTGAGGATTGTAGCGCTAGGAATTGTCAAAGTTGAAGCAAATGAAATTGCCCACAGCGTCACAACTTCCCTCGTCACGACCAAGTAGTGGACTGAAGAGCGGAAGGGTTTCTACTTACAGCACAGGCCCTACAAAAAGCTATGTAAATTATTATTATTGTTAAGGCGGCGAGCTGGCAGAACCGTTATCACGCCGGGCGAAATGCTTAGCGGTATTTCGTCTGCCACTGCGTTCTGAGTTCAAATTCCGCCGAGGTCGACTTTGCCTTTCATCCTTTCGGGGTCGATAAATTAAGTACCAGTTACGCACTGGGGTCGATATAATCGACTTAATCCGTTTGCCTGTTCTTGTTTGTCCCCTCTGTGTGTAGCCCCTTGTGGGCAGTAAAGAAATAGGTATTTCTTCTGTCTTTACGTTTTGAGTTCAAATTCCGCCGAGGTCGACTTTGCCTTTCATCCTTTCGGGATCGATAAATTAAATACCAGTTGCGAACTGGGGATCGATCTAATCGGCTGGCCCCTTCCCTAAAAAAGATTTCCGACCTTGTGCCTAGAGTAGAAAAGATTATTATTGATGTTGTTGTTGTTATTATTATTATTATTATTATTATTATTAATAATGAGTGAGAGAGCAGTGGATGGCTTCAAAGTGACACTGGGGTAAAATATACGAAGCCCAGTATACCCATCACAAATACCCGTCTGATAAGGGTACAACAGGCACA
>NC_142931.1:104631208-104671208 GCF_046866305.1 Octopus bimaculoides | reverse complement strand
TAAGAACTTGTGTTTATTTCTATCGGATCTGGAATTGTGAAAGGCAAAGTCAAGCTTGACAGAATTTTCAATATAAAGTTAAAAAAGAAAACTAATACTATTTACACGTCACATCATATCCTAAATTAGAAATGAAGATCCTCCAAAGTAGCTGTGCATTCCCTTCCCATATTTCGACAGTCAGAGCATTAATGCCATGACGACAACGTTTATCAGGACCTCTGATCATATCCTGATCACACAAGAAAATTTGGGTTACGTGCTAAAGTGAACAGTCCTTATCTAAACACGTGTAATATTATCTATAACTGTTGAATGTTTTAGATTGCACTTAGGCATACTACTCATGAAAGACGCTCCAGTATAATCCATATCTATTTTAAATTATACTTTATTTACTCTGATCTTAAATGATGGGAGCGTGGAAATTAAAAGAGGATGTCTTCTCCTGGGTTATTCATCATAAAACAGGGATGCATGACGATAACTGTCCTATCTCTGTTGTATATTTAGGACACCACTATTTAATGTGTACTTCGTTTTTTAAGATGGTAAGATGTAAATGAAGGGAATTTAATTGCTAATGGTTACTGGTGCAGGGATCGCTTCGGTGCCATGATCAAACTTATGAAGGGTTTGCAACTCTATGGTATGTTTCTGCTAGTCATGGTAACTTAATGCATTTCTATTTTTAGAACCATCATCTTCTATTCGTCCTAGAATTCCTCGGCACCGAATAGCTGTGGCATATCCCGACCAGTGATAAGGAAAATGGAAAGTTGAGTACTAGCGATCACATATATATAGATCGTAAGCAGAAGTAGAGACCGGATTCATCTCTGTCTCCCCCATATAACTCTTTCCCCCTCTCTCTCCCTCTTTTTCTCTCTCATTCTATCTATCTATCTATCTATCTATCTATCTATCTATCTATCTGTCTGTCTGTCTGTCTGTCTGTCTGTCTCTCTCTCTCTCTCTCACACACACACGTACGCACATTCTTGCTCTCATATTTGTGACTAAAACCTTACGTATAGATGAAAATGTTTATACAGGTGTGTGAGCTCTATGTATACTAATATCTATAGAACCATCTAAACATCTAACATATGCGCACGCACACGCATATACAGACACACAAATACACAAATAAGTATGTAAGCGCACAGAAACCTACATTTTACGACATATCCTTATACTCACATGTCTTATTTCTTTACTGCCCACAAGGGGCTACACACAGAGGGGACAAACAAGGACAAACAAAGGGATTAAGTGGATTACACCGACTCCAATATATAACTGGTACTTAATCTATAGACCCCAAAAGGATGAAAGGCAAAGTCGACCTCGGCGGAATTTGAACTCAGAACGTAGCGGTAGACGAAAGCATTTCGCCCGGCGTGCTAACGTTTCAGCCAGCTCGCCGCCTGATAAGACTCACGTGTCTTATCTTGAAATGCATTGAAGCTTGAATGCCCCATTTTCTTAGATTCACTGGAAAAAAAATCTTCCATAAAACAAAATATAATTTTGTTTCTACTCTTTCTCTCGTTCTGTCTGGTTTATTCTCGTTTCCGAAAAGGGCAACCATAAAGTCATTTAGATTAAAGAGTGTCTCAACGATAAAAATAAAAGAAAAGAAAAATTATTCCTAGACATTGTTTATTTAGTGACTAATTGAGACGTGGCATCAAGATTAATTATAAAGCAATAAATTATAATAGGAGAAAACGGGAGTGAAAGGAAATCTCGCGACTAGTGTAAAACTCTAATATATTATAAAACTTCGTTATTAGTGCTGGAAGGAGAATTATTTCAGAAAAACAGCCTGTATGTCATACTTCAAGTATATATATATCGTTGAAGGCTTGTGAAACTGGTATTCGTCTCGAGACAGCATCTCTTATAGACATGTGGTATTAAAAAACACAGAAACGTATCAGCAGCGAACGAAAATCGTCCAGTAGTGGCAATGAGATTACTCAATACTTATTTCTGCTTCGTTCAGCATCGTCAGTACCAAGTATGCACTTGTACCGCATGCTAGGAGGAAATCGTCCGCTACTGATATAGTAGTAAATCAGTGACTGAAATATGGCTGATTTCGCAATTAGTCGGCTGGCTGAATAAAAATTCGTGTTTAACAAAGGAGCAGTATTAGTTCAAAATAAGAATCTGTATATCGTACTTAAAGTAGGTATATCACTGAAAGCCAGCTAAACTGCGGTATTCCCCTTGAGAAAGAATAACTTACCAGACTTTGAAAAATGAGTACTGGAATCGATACTTTCAACAAAAAACTTTCAAAGCAGTGCCCCAGCATGGCGGCAGTCCATAACTGTGACAAGTTTTAAGGTAAAAGATAACGATGTTATTTTCTACTCATTGAGGTTGTCATCATGCGATGAAATTTGCGTCGATTTTATGAGGTGGGCAGGATGTGAATTGAACACGACACAGCCAACAATGCTTCCACTGATTATTGCATTTGCCGCTACTCACTGCTAGTAATTTTTTACCGCTGTTCGCCCTGGACTGGACATAGTACCTGTGACAAAATGGGAATCATCACTAATTTCATAGTTCATTCTGTCACCCCATCGAAACTCGTTTATCACACTTCCAGGTATTCTTCTGTAATCTAGATGTAGCTGGAGCTGCCATAAAACTATATACTGTTTTTATTATCGATATATGAACTGTGAAAATTAAAAGAGACAGATAGAAAATAAAAATAAAAATCAAAATATATAGCAAAGAAAACATAACACTTTAATAAAAATAAATAGAAAAGATAATTTAAGTGTGAATGTAATTTGAAGTGTGAATTTATCTTGAGGTTTCTCATGGGGGTTATAAAAGACTTAAATAATAATGGCTTTTAATTTTTTCATGGCCTAAATGTTCAGTAAATCACATCTGAATTCATAACTCATTTTATACCACTATAGACACGGTGCTTGAAATTTTGTGGGAAGTGGTATAGTCTTCAGTGCCGAAATAGTGTATTTTTTATCGAGCGCAAAAGGAGGAAAGGCAAAGTCGACCTCCTTAGAGTTTGAACTTAGAACGTGTAGACAGGCGAAATGTTGCTAAGCACTTAGTCTATCGTCTAACGATTTTGCCAGCTCGCTGCTTTATTTCTGCTTTCAAAATGACTGATTCGTCAGCTTCTTAGATTAAAGCCTTGTTTCAGTCACTTGTTTATATCCCGTAATAGAAAAGTCGTTTTATTTTTATGCAATGAACGAAAGACATATTTTTACAAGATTCATTTCACCAGGGGCTAAAATTATATAGGATGTAACCTTTATGTGGTCGCTCGACTTTCAAGAGATGAAAGCCATATATCTCTAAAATTACGTCTAGCCTTTGCGTTTTTGAGATAATTTTCTGTAATTTAATAAACAGGGATGTCTTTGGTAAAATGTTGTTCTATATTTATCGTCTGTTTTCAGTGACGTATATATGTGATTAATTGTGAAAGCTAATCGAATTAGATTTTAGTGTCCCTAGTCACTGCCTTGTTCATTAGGGCTGAGAAAAGAAGAAACAAGATAAATCTCTTTATTGTAGACAACACAGGGTAACAAATCTAAAGAATAACAGAGTACATGGTTCTGACTTTACTTATGTCACTTCCTTGCAAGACAATCAAGAAAATAAATGCATAATACGTATGCGTCTGTATATTTGGAAGTTTGTGGGTTTGTGTATGTTTAAATACGCACATACATACAAGCCTTCATAAACTTATACATGCATCTACACTCATATGTACACACACACACTCATACACACACACACACACACACACACACACACACACACACACACACACACACACACACACACACACACATATATATATATACACATGCATATAACTCATTATATATATATATATATATATATATATATATATATATACTAGACTAGACTACCCGTGACCCGTTGGGTCACCAATAGTTCAAGGTAGCCGAAAAAGCCGCGTATCTCGGGAATCCGTGGTCCGATTTACTCAAAACTGTTTTTATTCCGTGAGCATTCACATTTCAGTGATACCTTAATTTCAAAGTATTTTTTCCATTATACACCGGTTTGGCTATTTATTAAGGTACCCGAAAAAACCACGTATCTCGGTATCCCGTGGTCTGATTACGGAAAACTCGATTTATTCCATTTGTATTTACATGAGCATCCGATTCATGCACTTGTCTCTTTCCCTCTTATTTTTACTTTTATTTTTTTTCAGGAACAACTTGATGTATTGGTGAACAATCAGCGGCTTTGGAGAGCATTAAAATAAAAGTTATAGTTGACAAAAAGTTAGCTGACATTGAGGACGGGAAGTCATCTAGATACTGAAAAAATATCCTCTATCATTTGCGTCGGGTATCAAAATGCTGATATCATGACTACTGCTTAATGCTCTGTGAACACTGTAACGGCTGTAAGACTTGACATAGACATCATAAAGACCAAGTTACTCCAAACAATGATGGTCTTTGGTTATGTCTCCTGTGAAAGGCGTGTAATACTGCCCCACATCATTGATCAAGGCTTTAGGCTCAATTTAGACAGGTATCTGAAACTGCTGGAAACTATAATCAATCCCTGTCTAGATATGATTGCTGGCTGGAAGGCCATATGTGGAAGCAAGATTCGGCTCCTTTCCATACCTGTGTGGGACGTAATTTAAAAAAAACACCAACGTTTCTGTCTGCATCGCCAAGGCTAAGACGGTTGTCGAACTCAGGGAGGTGCTCGATCTTCCGAGGAACACTGAAAGGAACGCATGTACCCGGTTCCTGAGCCGTCTTGAATCTATGGTGGAAGATGAAAGCGGCTACTTTGAGTAAACTGTTATCTCCTAGCCATAATTTAGTTGACAATTTTCGATTCTGTAGAATACTTTTACTTTTGGATAAAATATTATTTCTTTTCCTTTTATGCAAAAGATTTAGCTCGAACATCCTGTGCATGTGTACATACATACATACATATATATGTATATATATGCGTATATATATATATATATATATATATATATATATATATATATATATATATATATATATATATATTTACGTATATATATATATGTATATATATACATATATATGTATGTATGTATGTACACATGCACAGGATGTTCGAGCTAAATCTTTTGCATAAAAGGAAAAGAAATAATATTTTATCCAAAAGTAAAAGTATTCTACAGAATCGAAAATTGTCAACTAAATTATGGCCAGCTGGAGGAGATGTCCTCCTGGGGCTAAAAGCAACAGTAACATCCACCCCTAGGGGTCAGCCACACTTAAGTGGCAATATACTACACTTTATCGTGCAGTTACTGTTAATACTTCATTTAGAGAATTAACATTGCTTATATATATGTATATATATATATATATATATATATATATATATATATATATATATATATATATATATATATATATGGATATATGTATGTGCATGTATGTACATTATATGCATTAAAAACGATAGATCTGATCATTTGAATCATTTTAGCAGAATAAAGGGTTCCACATTTTGCAGACATAGAAAGCTAAACATACGGCTTCGAATGTTTACAAGATGAATTGTGGTATTGACGAAAAACATTCCAAACACCGTTCATAGCGATGTCTATATTGTATGTGATTACTTCTACTGATTCTTGGAAAGAAAATCACATAATGCAATGTTTTGCTTCGAATAATGAAAGATAATAATTATATAAACTAGAATAACATAGTAATCTTACTTGGAGACGATGCCTCAGCGTAATGGCAAGGATACTCCGTTAAGGATGACGGGGCTGGAATGTATGTATGTCAGCTCGTCCGTTGTATTTTACACATATGAATGTAATCAAATATTTCATACAGCGATATATGAATATATGTGTGCATGTAAATAAATATATATATATACAGTATACAGTATCTATCTATCTATCTATCTATCTATCTATCTATCTATCTATCTATCTATCTATCTATCTATCTCTGTATATATATATATCAGTGGCACCCGGGTTGTTGGGGCTTAGCCCTAGTAAAAGTTTAGTAAAATGAACGGTGTATTTTCAAGCTGATTTAATTTCTGTCAACACTGACTTCAAGTATGTAATTGCAGTCAATAACACGGGCTCCTTTTATTGAGCCTGGTCACGGGTCATCTATTTTCGTTCAGCGTCTGGTGGTCGTCTTAGAGGTGCCCTGTGTCAAAAAATATCATTCATAGTAGATGTTCTTTCGACATCGTTTATACGCGTCTGACTCGGGCACAGAAATTACAGCCCGAGTTGTTCTCTATAATCGTAAAATTTAGAAGTAATTCAAATTAAATGATTTTTTGAAACAATAAATTTTTATAGAGATTAGGATGGATTTGAATTCCAACCTATGAAAAGTTTCCGTTCTACAATATTCTTAAAGGAAGACAAAAAAAAAATTAATTAATTCGGGCTAATATGAACGAGCCTAGTAGGTGTAAAAGACTAACTGGCATCTCTGGTCATGAGTACAGGCGTCAGTCAGATTGCTGATGTTTGTTGTGCACACCGCTGTCATTATTTGGTTGCTGTTATTCTATGCGTCTGTGCGTCTGTGCGTCTGTGCGTCTGTGCGTCAGTTGTGTTTTGCAGGGTTGCTTTATTTTCAGCCTTAGCTTAGAAATGAAGAAAAGGTATAATGCTAGATATAGAAAATAAGCCATTTGCGACTAGAAATAAAGCGGAAAAAGTGAAATTCTTCGAGCAGGCCTGTGTCTTATTCGCGAAATCTGTGGTGAGCCCGAATGACGCTGATGACCTGGAGTCGCCTCTGATGTATATATATATATATATATATATATATATATATATATATATATATATTATAAAACTCCACATAATTAAATCAATGGCTAACTAGCGCAATTGACCTGCTTCTTCTTGTGTTTGTTTCTCCATTCTCCGCTTGATTATAATTATAAACTGCGGTTTAAACGATAAATTACCTGCCTCTGGATACCTTCTAACAAAGACGGTACCCACACAAGTAATCTCCAAGAGTGCCTTCGGATTTAATTATCCTCTGGTTGCTTAGATACTTCAGACTACCCCTTGAATGTTTAAGCAATCCTATCATATACCTCTCTCTCTGTGTCTCTCTCTCCGTCTCTCTCCGTCTCTCTCTCTCTCTCTCTCTCTCTCTCTCTCTCTCTCTCTATATATATATATATATATATATATATATATATATATATAAATATATATATATATATATATTCATACATACATACATACATACATATACATACACATATATACACGTGTGTATATCTTTAACTCTCTCTCTCTCTCTCTCTCTCTCTCTCTCTCTCTCTCTCTATCTATCTCTCTATCCATCTATCTATCTGTTTGTCTGTCTCTCTATGGAGCTATATTTAAATATACGGGTGCGTGTGTAAATGTCTACAAGACTTAGAAACATACATTTATATATATATATATATATATACACACACATTTATATATATATATATATATATATATAAGCCTATATTGTATGTTAATACACACACACGCGTATATATGTATAGAAATTTGAAGTATATTTTGAAATGTTTGAAGCACCACAGGGGAATGTTGTAGCTTAGGGCTTTAATCTTTCCTGACTGAACATAAAAGAAATCCACTTTCTGTTTACAATCTATTTCGCTACTGTTTACAAGACTTCTAGCTTATGTTTACCGTATATCTTAGTACGAGCTGAATATTTTGCATACAGACAAGCACAAGCAGAGGCATATATACCCACACAAATATACAGAGACGCATGCATAGGCACACAGACACACACAATCAAACACACATGCACTCAACGCATGCACACACACACACACACACGCACGCACACACACACGCACATACGCACACACACACACACACACACACACACACACAGAGTTGCACTCAAACACATACATACGCAATAACAAACGAAGTGCTCTCGACCTGTTAGAAAAAGCAGCAGAATCTCCTTCAAATCGCACCTTACTGTCTTAAAAAAAAAAAAGGAGGAAACATTGAATAAAATGCAAACTCCTTACCAGTTCAAACATGTTTGAGGCATATTCGATCCCCTGAGAAAGTCATTCACTCTATTTTGTCACGGAGAAAATTTCCTACTGGGGGAAATACACTTAGTCAGCTACCCGGACTGTGTGATACATGCATTTCGGAGTGGTTATTTCCCCTTCAAATGCAGAGACCGGAAAGGCAGACGCTACGAACTGATACGAATGACAGGCTCCTCATGATATTCCCGTCATTGTTCAGTGACTGGCGGTACTATTCAGCGGCTTGCTGTCAGTAAAATACGTGGTAAGCGCCTAGTAGTGATTTGTATAAATACAAATTTGTTACCAGTTCAAGTGTGCTTGAGGCATTCTATTTACGGCGAGCCGCTGAATAGCGCAACCAGTCATTGAACGATGACGGTAATATCATAAAATATCTCATGTGAGGTTGGATGACGAGGAGATTAACCACTCCGAAATGCATGCATGTTACAGTCTGGTTAGGGGGCGCTATGAGATGATTCGGTATATTTACAACTATTTATTTGCAGCGAGAAATTTTCTCTATGACAAAATGAAGTGAATGGCTTTCTTACGAGTTCGAATATGCTCTAAGCAATAACAATAACAAAAACAGCAACAAAAATTACAACCAATACAGGTAAATTGACAACATACACAACCATCAATACACACAGTCACACATACGTGCATAAACACTTACGTTACTGTTGTGTCAGTTACAGCAAACCACATTGTAAGCAAGGACCTCTACCTTAGTTGTATGTTCACCGTCTCACATTCTTATCTCTCTCTTTTTTTCTCTTTTTACTTTGTCTCGTTTTTTGCAATTACAGATGCCTGCAGTTGTACAGCTTGCTGAACTGATATCCTTTCCTTCTAATCCCATTAAACTCTTCTTCCAGCCTTCTTATCTTATTAATCTCCCCCTGTTTCTTACTTCTCATTCATCACACTAAACATTTTGACCAGTTTCTCCTCTTTCAAAAATCTACTCACGATAAATCGTTCCTAAATCTCAGCCGATTAATAGCATAATAAAACGTCGAAACATGGATTTCAGTTCTCAGTAGTAGTAGTAGTAGTAGTAGTAGTAGTAGTAGTAGTAGTAGTAGTAGTAGTAGTAGTAGTAGTTGTAGTAGTAGTAGTGATAGTATGGCGTCGAAAAGTTCCTGGAAACACCCAACAGAAGCCTTAAAATAATATAAAACCCACTAAAACCCACACTACATCAAACGTGAAACAGCGATATTGGATTTTGATAAAAGAAATAAATATATATTTTATAGTCTAGAAATTTCTAGAAAAGACCCTTCAAGAGTCCACATTCTAGAAGGAGCTATATGTAGCACCAATATTAGTAAGAGAACAAACCTCAATTACTAAAATTAACTTATTTTACTCCCAAAAACTACAAATAAATGGAAGCATCAACAAAATTTACAATTCCCCCGTCTCTCAGCCATGTTACTCAAAGTAAACCTGCAAAACTTTCTTACACAGCCTCAAAACATACAGAAGCCTCATATATAGATGACATCACGCTCACATACTTGTACGATACATAACTGTTCTAACACGTTCATCCATCATTCAGAAATCTGGTCCCTAAACAAAGTACTTAAGGAAGCATATGCTAAATTTTCTTTATTTCTTCTTACCAGCAAAAAACTGAGAATATCAAATACAACCAACTATCACGAAAGAACCCCAGCATACAAATAGAAGACTCGAAATTTTATACAATGAATTCACAACGTCCATATAGAAGACAAAGCAAAACGATGCAGAAAGATACAGAGAACACTCATAAGTAACATCTTTGGCCAACTGAATAATGAGCAGACGAACACAGTAATACCGATGGAACAGGAGGGAAAAGACTGGGTAATGTATGTACACGCGTATCATTTCTTTTGGTGCTGGTGTGGGCACATCAGTGCTATTTCTCTCCAGGCTCCAGGGTTTGGGTGGGTGACAGAAGCTGTTGTTGCAACTGTCGTATTGCAACAACATCTGTAGTTGCTGTTGCTGTACGTGTGAAATTTTCAAAGACAACACACAAGCAACAACTTTCACCTCACTCCCATTTGCTAATCACTTTTCCCGAAACAAAAGACCTTAACAGTTTAACATAGGTGCAAGTCCTGAAATTCGGAAGTAGGGGTTAGTCTATTCCATCGACCGGGGTACTTGACTGGTACATTTTTCATCAACCTGGCGAGATAAAAGGTGAAGTCGACCTTGGCACGATTTGAACTCAAAACGTAAAGAGCTGTTTTAAATGCCTCAAAACATTTACTCCAACGTACTACCGATTGTGCTACGTATTTTCCATACTACTACTACTACTACTAGTAGTAGTAGTAGTAGTAACAACGATGTGATGACAATAATGAAGACAACGATGACGACGATGACGAGGATGAGGAGAAATGAGCTTTAAGAAGAGTATATTCGCTAGCCTCATTCATACTAAACTAGACACCCTCGTATGGAGCTTCACACACACATACATACTCACACACGAGCAGACACACTAACACATACACACACACACACACACACACACACACACACACAAACATATATAAACATAAACATCTATTCACACACATACGCGCGCGCGCACATATAAGTAGACATACACAACTCAAGAGATACAAGCGTCGTATAAATTGATGTGTGCCATTAAAGTGTCGATATTTCATATGAAATAATCTTCAAGACAGGTAATAGGCCATCTTATACAGACAATAAACAGCATAAAACTGTAATGAAAGCAAAATGAAGCTACTTCAGCAACGGCATTAATGAATATGAAATTGTTGTAAGAATTTCATACTAGTTTTAGCTTTTAGCAAATATCTTTCACCTATAGAAATGAGATGATGAGTTAAATTGAAAGTGATAACCATCACTTTTCCAGGCCCATACTCCTTACTGCTTTAATCTGAACGTCTGCCTCTTAACCCTTCGTCTTCTTTCTTCCTCTCTGTCTTCTTTTTTTATTCTCTTGCCATTTCCTTCTTCCCACCTATCTCTCACTTTCTGTCTTTTATTCCTTTATGTATTATTTACGAATTTGTGTGGAGATGTAATTGTTTACATGTTATGTTACGAAAGACTATCTAACCTTTCGTGTACATACACGCATACACACTTACATAGACTAACGAAAGATAAAGGCAAACAGATAATGTCAAAAACGAAAGACGATGTCACACACAAACACACACACACACGTAAATAAGAATAGATAGAGAAATACACAGTCAGTGAAATGTGCGTGTGGCCTATAGTGTAAAAAATGCATAAATGGGACGTTTTATGCATTTCAATTCTGATAGCTCTTTAGATATGTTCTATAATGCTATTGTTTTGTCGATTTTGAATGACAATTAATTCAAGCATAGTTATATGCATATATTTACCTTCAAACAACATTGTCCCAGGTTCAGTCCCATCTTGAGCACGTATTTTCTACTATCGCATCGATCCACCCAAAGTCTTGTTAGTAGATATTGTAGATGGAAAAGGAAAGAGGCCCTTCGTATATATATATATGCGCAGGCGTGGCTGTGTGGTAAGAAGCTTCCTTCCCAACCACATGGTTCCTGATTCAGTCCCACTGCATAGCACCTTATGTGTGGATTTGGTAGACAGAAACTGAAAGAAGCCTGTCGTATATATATATATATATATATGTATATATATATATATATATATATATATATATATATATATATATATATATATATATATATATATATATATATATATATATATAAAAGAAGCACTCCGTCGGTTACGACGATGAAGGTCTCAGCTGATACGATCAACGGAACAGCTTACTCGTGAAATTAACATTCAAGTGGCTGAGTACTACACAGACACGTGTACCCGTAACGTAGATATCAGGGAGCCTGACACAAAGTGTGACAAGGCAGGTTCTATGAAATACAGGTAGTACTCATTTTTGCCAGCTGAATGGACTGAAACAACGTGGAATAAAGTGTCTTGCTCAAGGACACAACGCGTCGCCAAGAACTGAACTCACGGCATAACGAACGTGACCTGAATATCCTAACCACTCCACTAAGCCACGCGCTTTCACTATATATATATGTGTGTGTGTGTGTGTGTGTGTGTGTGTGTGTGTGTGTGTGTGTGTGTATTATATATATGCATGTGTCTGTGTTTGTCCCCCACCGATGCTGGCGTGCTTACGTCCCCGTAACTTAGCTGTTCGGCAAAAGAGACAGATAGAATAAGTCCAGGGGTCGATTTGTGTGTGTCTGTATTTGTGTGTGCGTGAGTGTGTGTGTGTTTGTGTGTGTGTGTGTGTGTGTGTGTGTGTGTGTGTGTGTGTGTGCGTGTGTGTGTTAAAAAAAACAGAATGGAAAATGCACATATAAAATGTCGCTAACTCCTCTTTAGTTATCATCCGAAGGATCACAACAATTTCACGACTTTAACGATAATACTCGTCCCCATTCGTGCCGTCAGCGACGAGAAGTGGCAGGGAGGGAAATAGCGAGCAAACAAACAAAGGACAAAACACGACAGAAAGTGAACATTCGAACAAGAAAGAAAATAATTGTACATTATACAAACAAAATAACATTTGGGACAAGTCACAAAGACGAAAACAAACACGATGGAATGTGGACATATATGTACATATTAGACAGAAATAGAGAATGAACAAACAAAATATGCGGTATCACTTTAGAGCATTTAATTTATAACTTAAACATAGTTCTGAGTAGTTATAGCAAATAGGTATAAATTAAATGCTCTAAAGCGATACCACATGTCTTACTTGTTCATTCTGTGTTTTGGTGTATATCTTTTGATATACACCTTTATTTCAGTTCTAGTTCAAGCAGAGTTTTAGTGGTAAACCAAACCAAGCGCTTATTCTACGTACTTATTACATTGACGAGAATATTTTATGTATATGTATATACATTTACAAATACACTGGCATGGGTGTCTGGTACGAAGTTTTGTTCTCACTCACATAGTTCTGGGTTCAGTTACACTGCACAGAATCTTGAGCAAATGTTGCGGGCTGAGCAAGACCTTGTGTGTGAATTTGGTAAACGGAAACTGAAAGATGCCTGTCATATATATATATATATATATATATATGTGTGTGTGTGTGTGTGTGTGTGTGTGTTTGTGTGCATGTACGTATGGGTGTGTGTGTTTGTGCGTGCGCGTGTATGTTTGTGTGTATGTGTGTATGTATATGTGTGTGTATATATATATAAATATATATATATATATACATATATATATATATATATATATATATATATATATATATATATATATATATATATATATATATATATATATGTATGCATATTTATACATTTTTATATATACATACATATATACATACATACATACAAATATATATATTAATGTAGTCATTGGTTATGGTTGGTGAGAAAGTTATCATTGGTTTCATGTCTATTGTTGCTCTTAGCAATATAGGCAGCTGATGGCAGAAGGCACATAATCTCTTTATAAAAGGAGGTTAGAATACACTTTTGGGCAGTAATGTTGTAAAAAAAAACAAAAAAAACTCTGAAACGAAATTCTTCGAAGCGAAATCTCCTTCTAGCGAGATGAAACCATCTCCCTTTTGAGCGGTTCAAATTGTGTCCGAAAACTATCAGTACAATTTCCATTCACTACTCAGCAAGCAGGGAATTCCATATCTTCAACATAAATTTTCTCTCATGAGTGGACTGGTTTACTATTTCACTTTTAGAATTTAAGAAGGCCTCTGAGTCAAGCTGATTCTTTTTAGGATCCTTGCTTTCTCGGCGAAGCATCATCTGATCCCATTGAGGTATGGTCCAGGCAGCTCCAAGTGCTTCCATTTAACCCTGTAGACGTTCCTTCATTTTTTAAATGACATATGTGGTTGGCCAAAGGTGTAACACTGCGTCTCTCTGGGATGCTAAAAGAGGACCTGTAGTTGTTCAGTCGCAGCTTAAAGGGGCCGTCCATGGCTGCAACATATTTCCGTGTTTGTGTCCTTATGTTATTGGTGCTGGAGCTGCCGCTATCGCTGCTATTGTTGCTGCTACTGCCGGACATTTTGCTAATGATGCTGTTGTTGTTGCTGCTCTCGCTGCCGTTGCTACTATTACTTCTGGACACGTTGTTGCTGTTGCTTTAGTTTTTGCTGTTATGTTGTTGCTATTTTGTTTTTGTTGCTGCTGCAATAGCTGCCGATGCTAGCTAAACGAGTAATTGTTTTCAGTTGAGCAGCATCTGCTAAAGCGTATAGTTATCGAAACATTTAGATGTCCCGTGTGTAACTCAGCCAAAATTTTCCATAATTTATTTATGTGGTATGTATAAGGCCAAATTTTATTGAGTGTTTCATTCACGAAGATCGAAGGTCATAGCAGTAACTACCCGCTGAGCTTATGTGCCTTATCTTCTAACTTATTAAACATCTCGTTTAGATGAAGTAACGTTATACTAAATACGTTCATCAACAACTCTGTAGTTTTCCTCTCCGAGGTACACACACACACACACACACACATGCGCACACACACACATGTGTGCGCATATACACATATATGTACATATGCGCACATATAATATGTATATACTGTCATTGAGGTATGCCCAGAGTATTCGAATTGATATATTTTAAACATATTTTAAACATAGAATTGCTACACACCAAGCATTCTCTCTCATATACGTTATGCTGTTTTATTATCCAGATTAAGGTGGGAAAGTTAGGTGGAGTTTTCTTTATGCATTGTGACGCTATCGCTGTCATAACATCCCGACCGACTATTATGTAGTTATTTCACTGAAGCGTAGTGGCTGAAAGGGTATTCATAACAAGTATCATTTATTTGATCTAACATGCTGAAGTATAAATATTGAAGTTGAATTGCAAAATTTGAAATCCAATGCGTATGCAACAAACACAGGTTCTCAGATTTCCCTGTCTTTAGTTGTCTGGAACAAAAGCCTGATCATTCTGCAAATAAGAGCTGTCATGTTAATTCTGTCTAGTCATTCAACTAATCTAAATAATTCACAATCTGTTTATCAGTTGTTAACGAGTAATGTATTTTTTTCTTTTTTTGTGCAAACTGCACTTCTACAGAGAATAAATGTTTTATAATATGAACTCTTGCAAACACATACATATACATACAAAGTCACAAAAACAATACATATACGCGCGCGCACGCACACACACACACGCGCACACATGTGTGTGCTGGGTGTATGTATATATTCATTTATTCAATTTTTATAAGGAGAAAGTAACTTCGAAGTTTCGGCTCCATCGCCTTCATCAGTATATGTTGAATTTTCAGTTTAATGTTAAATCATTTTTGAATATGATTCGAGAACAAAAATTCTATCTATCTATCTATCTATCTATCTATCTATCTATCTATCTATCTATCTATCTATCTATCTGTCTGTCTGTCTGTCTGTCTGTCTGTCTATCTCTCTGTCTCTCTCTCTCTCTCTCTCTCTCTCTCTCTCTCTCTCTCTCTCTCTCTCTCTATATATATATATATATATATATATATATATATATATATATATATATATATATATATATGTATATATATATATATAACTGGTTCCATTAGTTTGTACAATTTACTGTCGGTACGAAATTTGGTAAATCTATTTGGACAAGAACCAAATGATAGCATGGTTTATTTTATATTTAAACTGTAATATTCCAATTATGTATCTGTTTCCACTTCACAGGTCTCGTCAGTTCAACTCCAAATATAAAACTCATAACAGAATTATATTTGTAGCGATACGAATATCAGATAATTTGGGAAATTTCAGTTTAAAAAAAAACAGAAAAAAAAAACAAAAAAAAAAAAACGATTGTTCGCTTCTAAAAACAGTTTATTTATAAATATAAAATATAAATCAGTTTCATAAGTGAATAAAACTCGGAAGAATATTTTTATTCCTTGTTCTTTTTTGAACAAAGTTACTAACAATTTATCAATATTTAATATTCCCATCGCGAACGTTTTTGTACGTGATAAACCGGTCTCAATACAAGGTTAAGATTGTTTTGGTTGTATCGTCCGAATTCATTATTCATATCTTGTAATTTTAACATTTACCGTTTTGTTGGATTCATTTTCGTTACAAAACTAATCCGAAAATAAATTTAACGACAAACAAAGAATAACATAGTTAATTCATTTTATATTTTTATATATTATTCTATGTGCATGCGCTTTTAAACGATTTGTGAGTGCAGTTTTGAATTTTAAACTTGTAGTAGAATTATATTTGTGCATGTACGAAAATCAGATAAGTTGTGAGTGTTAAAAAAATATTGTTGTTTATACATTTGGTGTTACGTATAAAGATAGAAAGTAGTTCATTGTTAGGGGCGACTAAAGTTGTTAAAAAATATACTTATTTCTAGTTGCAAAATATGGCATGGTTTTTTATTATCTTACCAAGAGAAAAACAACTTATTTTTAAATGCACATCAAAAATTCATTTCATCTTTGTAACTCAGCAACTATAAGTCTTCTATCATTTTCAAATTAAAAATTTCTTTGAAAAGACTTATGAAGTTGAAACGCTTATGTAATTAGAATATTACTGATTAACTGAAGAATAGATTAACAATATCATTGCTTGATTGCCGAGCGGTGTTATTTTTCAGATCCCGTTAACAAGATATAATGAAAATCGTAAAGAATCATAAAGTTGTCTTCATTCAAACGACACAAGTAAAATGTAGAGTAAGGATCGTGTTTCTTCAGCAGTACCGGACCCAAAGAGGACAAAATCAATAACAAAAACACAAACAGACAGGCATACACACACACACACACACACACACACACACACACACACACACACACACACACACACACACACACACATATATATATATATATATATATATATATATATATATATATATATATATATATATATATATATATATATATATATATATATATATTGTTCTTCAGCAAAACACTTCATTCCACGTTGCTCCAGTCCACTCAGCTGTAAATAGGTAACCTTAAGACGGAATAGCGTTCCGATCAGGGGTAATGTTGGCCTGTTCGCCTAGCCAGTGGGGCGGCGTCTTTCAAAAGCTAAAACAATGCGAAGCGCAATGTGACCAGCGATGTACAACAACATCTGATAGTCTGGTCGATACCATTACATACATACATACATGCATACATACATACATATATACATACATATGTTCATAAATATATACATACGTGCTTACATACATACATACATACATACATACATACATACATACACACATATTGATAGATAGATTATTAGCCACATCAATATAGTCCAAAATCTGGGATATGCGTGTAAATGCTGATAAGCAGCTATTCAAAACATTAGCATCTAGAATTCATCAAGCTTCCTCAGTCTCTCGTCTCACATCTAATACGGAGCAAAGACTTCTTTATTGATAGACAAATAAGGTTATTCTGTTTTGTTTTCTTATTTTATTGTTTATTTCAATGATTAAACTGAAACACAATAAAATAAAAATGAGGTATAATTAGTTGAAGAGCGGAATGGGAAATTAATCGATGTCCATCGTTAAACAATTTCTATTTGATAAGAGAAGAAGCGTAACTGAATAGTGCGGTCGGCACAGTCTATACATCTAACATGCACAATGCTTAGTCGTTGCATGCACGTGAATACATACACGTACAAAATTTAGAAAAGTTGAACCGAACATACGAGAGAATGTTGCAAAGTACATTTCATAGGCGATTCAAAGAAAAGTAATTGCAGAACAAATAAAAATAAAAATTTAGTTACATAATAAAAGTATAACATTCGCGAGCAGATTAAACTTCCATTAATCCCACCACAAGCCAAAATTTTCGGCGCTCGTATAATGTCTAGAGGTATATTTTAAACTACTCATCTCTCTGGGATGTAACATATTACTTTTCACTGCTGTTATACTATTGATAGAATTTTCTATTCTTGGTTCATAATATTGGTAGTAAATAGTAAAATTTGGCACTTGCCGAAACCACGTATGGATGGAATATCCGTTCAGAGATTTTCCCCAAATAGATTGTTTGGTGAAAGGAAATAAATTCGGTTGACTGATAAAAAAGTCTTCATTAATTATAGATATTGGGGGAATACAGGATTCGACTGGTGAGAGTGAGCGATCTGGTCTACTATTACTTGTACTTACAATGTACTTCCTGCTGAATGACACGAAATTGGAGAGTATATACGAGTAAAAGTGCGTATGTAGACAAATATCAATGTGTAGATATCGTGTATTAAATACTTGTATTCCAACATAATGGATGTGCACGCATGCACGCATAATTATGAATGCAATGTTAAATACATACATAAACATCAGACATGTGCTGTGAATACTCAGGTAGGGAGTAGACCTAAAATTAATAAACTAAATTGTCAACAGCAGTTCTCACTGAGACAATATGTTAGTATATTTTGAAAACATACACAGACACACACACACACACACACGAGCATACATATAACTGAAACACAGATATAGGAAAAGAAGTTGAGTCATAACTACAAACACATGCAGACTTTTTTTATACATTTGCATTTATATGTTCATCTATAGAGAATGCACAAGCACACACACACACACACACACACACACACACACACACACACACACACACACACATACACACACACTTTCTCTCCCTCATGTTTACCCTTTAATACACTCTCTTCAATTGAAATGTTTATGAGATTAGCCTGACCTGTTAGAAATATTAGCGAAATTCCCCATAAATAATACTGTATCGACTTGAAAAAAAGTAAGTGACTATTTTTATACAGTCTTATTTGAAGAAACAGATTGAAACGGTCATAGCTTGGACACCGCCGGTCATAAGTCTGCTCAAATACTAGCGAGAAATGGCTATTATAAACAATATGAAAACGCGAGGCATTAGACGCGCTATATTCCTTGCTCTATTATGCCATAGAAATAAAGAGATAAATCTCTTTCCGTTTATGATATTATCTTTAATGCAGAAATATGTTTTTTTTTTAATTTCGTGGGCATGAGTATATATTATAAGATTGAAAGACAAGAGAAAATATATTTGTTCAACATAAAAATAGTATCAATTTTCTGAATTAGACATTGAATTCCATGTATTAAATTAAGATTGTTATAATGAATTGGAAATAATTCACTTTTTGTAATTAATTATTATTTAAGCTTTTAGTAAAAGTTGATATTGATTATATTGCTAGTCGTGTGTGCATGTATGCGGAGACCACCCTCCACACACAGACACTTCAATCAGTCAGTCAGTCAATCTATCTGATTGTCTGTCTGTCTGTCTGTCTGTCTGTCTGTCTGTCTGTCTATCTATCTATCGACCTACCTACCTACCTACTTACCTACCTACCTACCTACCTACCTACCTACCTACCAATCAGTCCGTCTGTTTCTCTGTCAATTTATCTGTATGTAAGCATACAAACACAATGCATATACATACACCTATTTGTTTGTATATATGTGTGAGTGAAAATATATTCATATATATTTTCGCGGTGAAACTGACAGACTCAACTCCCATCCATTTAGCCGAGGAGGTTACGTTGGCTTAAATTCAATAGTGAGACTGCATGTAAATATCACTGCATATTTATTTTTTTCACGACTTACGTTTAATTGGCACTCTAGTAATAATAATAATAATAATAATAATAATAATAATAATAATAATAATAATAATAATAATAATAATAATAATAATAATAATAATAATGATAATAATAATAATCTGGAACTTCACCATTCAAACTGACAGAAAGATAGACGCAAATAGGCCAGACATCATACTGAAAGACTTCAGACAAAAATCATGCCTCCTCATTGATATGACTGTCCCAATCGATATAAACGTATCTGTCAAGACCTACCAAAAACTGAGCAAATATAAAGATCTTGAAATAGAAATTAGCAAAATGTGGAATCTGAAGACGAAAACAATACCTATTGTCATAGGTGCCCTGGGAATGACAGCGAAACGGGCTGATTACTACCTAGATCAGATTCCAGGAAACCCCAAAATGGCTGAAGTTCAAAAGAGAGTGCTCATGGGAACTGCCCATATCCTACGTAAAATACTGTCTATGTGATCTCAAATTTTAAACAGACACATAATTTTCTTATGGTTTCTTAAACATTCACTTGAACAAAACTGTACAAATCCAAATAGGCATAACACCTACATGAACTTCTAACTTGTTGTCTCTTGCGGTCTCTGGGTGAGACTTGGATCCAACTTGTACAAATGCAAAACAAAAGTCAAACATAAAATAATAATAATAATAATAATAATAATAATAATAATAATGATAATAATAATAATAATAATAATAATAATAATAATAATAATAATAATGATAATAATAATAATAATAATAATAATAATAATAATAATAATAATAATAATGATAATAATAATAATAATAATAATAATAATAATAATAATAATAATAATAATAATAATAATGATAATAATAATAATAATAATAATAATAATAATAATAATAATAATAATAATAACAATAATAATAATAACAATGCACTATAATAACAACAATGAACTATAATAACTGATGTAATTTAATCATCAATATTCTGATATAATATTTCGGAATATAAAAATTCCTTTTTACATATCCCTATCCTATATTCATAGTCTGAATATAGAAGCTGAAGGTTTCGAAGCAGTTGTCCATAGATATCCTCTTTTTCTCTGACTTTCAAAGAGATATTTATATCTGCAGGGCAGCTGACCTCTATGACGCCACATACCTTTGCCCCTCTGTCCCAAACAACAATATCCGGCCTGTTATGTTTACATTTGACAGAAGTTTTGATGGGAATATTTCACCAGTGTTTCTTGAGTTGGTGTTTATGAGTTCATTCCATAACGGAAGGATTTTCTACGTTTATTTCAGAACAATCTTTTTTGCGGATGGCATTGTAAATTGTTTTAGCGACAATATCGTGCCGCATAGAGAGGTACTACCGTGGCGACATTTTATGACAGCTGCTAATCACATGCATGATGTCTTCCACAGAAACATGACACAGCCTATACACATGCGGTTGCACCTTGGGATTACAAGAGCGTCACTGTCTCTCCTGCTCACCAGGTACTTTGTGACAATCTCCTGTTCCGGATTGCAAACGCCTAGCCTTCAAAGTGTAATGTGATGTAGTGGGCTTGTGGCCAAGAGAGGCTGCACTTCGTATCAATTCTACTATCTTCTTCAAGCTTCCAGGCAACATACCCATGCATAGTTGTTTTTTTATGTATGCCGAGTGCTTTCCATCCAGGTCTTCTCTGAGGTAAGAGAGCCCAGCTGTTTTGGGGCTGTATTGGAGAGCATCAGGGAGAGAGTGCTTCTTGAGGAGCTCACTGCCAACTCGTACAATGTTGCTCACTTCACTTTTCAGTAATGTATTTATATATTTATTTTTGCTGCTGTTGTTCAGCGATACCATACGGCAGTCGATTTTCGTCTGCACTGATCTCAGGCCTTTACCACCTTCATTTCTTCTTAGGTAGAGCCTGTCAACATCACTGCTTCTGTGAAAGTTCGCTATTGTTGTCAGGATTTTGCAGGTTTTCATATGTATGTATGTATGTATGAATGCGTGTGAGTGCACGCACGTCGCGTATGTGTGTGTGTGTGTGTGTGTGTGTGTGCGTGTGCGTGCGCGCGTGTTTACGAGTCCTGTTCGTTAATTATTCGGAATACACTTATAAAAATCGTTGCCACCGTCGATATTTTCCAAGAATGAGTGACGGTTTTTGATCATAGCGATTCAAAAATAGAGATTGTTCATGCAACTCTGCGCGATGTTTTGGAGTCCATCTTACACAATCTTAGTTTCAGCCAAATGTTTTATAAACGCTTTCATAGGTCGAGCCGTTGCACCCTTTCATGCTATTAGCTTCTTCATTAAAAGTAAAATTTCATCAACAGAAGCGTACTATGAATTTGTTCAATGTTGTCACCAGCCCGAGACGCGCTTGGACGAGGTGAAATTAAGCATTTCGGAGTAAGTGCTACCGGAGAAGCCACAGAAGTTTTTTGTCTCCTTAATCCAGAAACTTTTGACAAGAACCAGCAGTTAGTAACTGCGCATGAGTAGCAACGAAGGAGAGAGAGGAAAAGATTTGATTGCGAACGAAGTGGAAAGAGAATATAAAAAATAAAGAGGGAAGTGGTTAGAACCAGAAAGAATGGTCCCTTTAAGGAAGGAAGAGGAGTTGAAGCCTTGCAGGCCTAGCAGGGAGTTTTTAAAAAGCATTTTTCATATTTACGTCAGTACAGACATACACACATAAACAAACAAAAACATACAGATGATAATTGCAGAGACATTCACATAAATACTTGGTGGTGGGGGGGTGGGATGCTTGCGTACATAATGATATTAAAAATAAAATCAAAATGAAATTCAACTTGACGGGAATACGATAAAAAGAGACGAAAAATACTTAAATAGCTTTCTATATACACATATATGTAAGAGAAAATGAGGACGAGGAATTGTTGAAAAGTAAAAAGCTATCTTTAATTCGTGTGCGTGCGAATATGAAGTGTTGTCTCTTTGTGTTTACTGGCGTTGTCCCATTGTGTGGCGCTTTGTATTGGGCGTACACGCACGCACACACACGCGCGCGCGCGCAGATGCTCACAACACGCACATACACTTTCTCTCTCTCTCCCTCTTTCTCACTCCTTCCTTCTTTCCCCTCTCTCTCCCTGTTTCCCTCCCCTTTCCTCTCTCCCACACACATGTACACACACACACGCACACATACACACGCTCACACACACACACACACACACACACATACACACACACACATACAGACACGCGCGCGCGCGCACGCACACACACACACACACACACACGATATACGCAATTCAGGTAGTATTTAATTAAAATAGCCCTCTATGTGGCATTCTTACGTAAGCGTGCCCTCCGCAACGACTTTGTTTCCTCATAACTTCCAGAAAAATATGCTTCAGATGACGTAGATTCCGATTATATCGCAATTTGTCGTGAAAACAATTTTTCCCAAGAGTGGAAAGAAAAGTTTCTGTAAATTCTCACAAGTTAGCTTTGTTTTCCCATAACTTCCATGAAATGGAAATTTTAAAATAAAATATTCTATAAATTTGCTTCAGATGATGCAGATTACCATTATATCGGAATTTAATGTGAAAAATAAAATTGTTGGATACGCACACATACAAACTGACATATATCACAATGTTTTCAAAATTTCAAGTTTCATTATGTACGTGTAGATATGTATCAATAGGTCAGTTACTTCAGCGTGTGTGTATGTATGTATGTATGTATGTATGTATGTATGATTTTTCTTTGAGTTTAATTTAAGTTCTTGAGAGAGTTCAAGTCGGTAGCTAACAAAACGACAAAACTTGAGTAAAGAAAGTTCCCAGTGTTTGTAAATATGTGGCTGAGTTGGTGTGTTGGTTGAACTGTCGATGCATACACCCAAGTGTGTGCATCTATTCACATACGAGTCTCAGATGCAGAATTTTTGGAAAGTTATACAAATCTTCACTGTGCCAATAAGAAATTGGATTTGGAGAATCTGCGTTAGTTTCTTTTGCTCTTTTCCCGTGAAACTGAGTATTTTTAGGTGTTTGTGCAAATTTGCTGATACATAATCTAATGCATCTGTGATATAGGTACATATGAGAATTCATAATCAGGGTACAAGACCTGCAAGTTCCAAGTTAATTCGCAATAAATGTATGTATGAATGTATGTATGTATGTATGTATGTATGTATGTATGTATGTATGCATGTATGTGTATGTGTGCGTGTACGTGTGTGTGTGTGTGCATCTAGTTCTGTCTGCCTGACTGTCAAACTATCTGTTTGTCTCTTACTCCCTATCTATTTTTCTCTCACTAGTTTAAGTATGGCTCGAGTCTACAAGCTTGTTTCGCAGAGCTTATTCCAGTTTCCATGGCGCGTTAGCGACGGAGTGTGTAAGATTTCTGCCTGAACGAGATGTCACTCTCGCCGCAAGATTACACTCATTATCCGCTGTGAGGACTGAAGTGCCTTGCACAAAAAGGCAAAGTGCGGCTTCTTCTTAGAATCGAATCCATCATGACGATCGTGGGCCCAACACCCTAATTATACACATACGTGCGCGCGTATACACAGACACAGGTTCATGTTTCTGACCATATAGCTATACACACACATACATATACACAACATATATTTATGTATACGTTTGTGTATATGAATGCAGTATATATGTGTGTGTGTTTGTAAATACTAATATCTGACTCGGCATAAGGCGGCGGCTGGCGGAATCGTTACCGCGCAGGACAAAAATACTTAGCGGCATTTCGTCGATTTTTACAGTCCGAGTTCCAATTACCTTTACCTTTTATCCTTTCGAAATCGATGAAATAAATACTTGATGAGCACTGGGACGATGTAATCGACACACCCCTACACCTAAATTGCTGGCCTTGTGCCAAAATTTGAAATCGTCATTTACCTGCCACCGAGGTTGACTTTGCCTTCCATCCTTTCGATGTCGATAAAATAAGTACCAGTTAAGCACTGGAGTCGATGCAATTGACTAACCCCATCCCTCAAAATTTCAGGCCTTGTACCTATAGAAGAAAGAATTATTTGTCTAGGCGCAAGACCAAATACTACAGAGATTAACCTCCGAGATATTTTATATTAAATAAAGGCGACGAACTGGCAGAGTCGTTAGAACGCCAGGCAGGATGCTTAGCAGTATTTTACCCGAGGTCGAATTTGCATTTCATCTTTTCGGTGGTCGACAAAATAAGTACCAGTTGATTACAGGGGTCGGTGTAACCAACTTAACCCTTCCCCCAAACCTGCTGGCCTTGTGCCAAAATTTGAAACCATTATTTTCTTCCTATCAAAGCGTTGAGGTAGCAAAGTCATTAGCATACCGAGCAAAATAAATAGCGGCATTTCGTCCGTCGTTACAGTCTGAATTCAAAAGCTGCCGGTGTCGACTTCGCCTTTCATCCTTTCGGGGAGTCGATAAAATAAGTCTTAATTGAGCACTGAGGTCGATGTAACTGACTTATTACCCTCCTCCGAAGTTGCTGGCCTTGTTCCCAAATTTCACTGGAGTCGATGCAATTTATTTTAAATGTTTAAATATCTGTTGGTTTTCTAATTTAGACATTTGGACTCAAATTTACTAAATTTCTTGGCTCCAAAGGAAAGACAATGACGGCAACCTACTCGGTGAGTTGTCGGTAATGATTGCCACATCACTTAGCTAATACCTTTGTGAAAGTAGTTACCTCAAATTCGGAGTTGAGGTTCTGACATAGTAAAAAAATAAACGATCATGAGAGGTTTTCTTCGGGTTGTGAAAATGATGGATATAAATTTGATACCGGATGAATTAGTCAGCTTCGTCCCTCTGTGTTGTGAGTTAAAACCTAGTTGGCCTTAATTTAACCTTGTGTCCATTGTGGTGTTGGTAAAAGTATCATCTTGCTACACAATTATATTGATATCGATTCAATTCAACTACATTTTCCGCTCACACAATATGTGGGCTTGTACTTCTGCAAAGGGAAATTTATTTGACTGATACCGTATTAATATTCATGTTGATATTGTTGGTGTTGTTATCAGTTTATTTCTGAAAATATTTTAATATTTATGGAACGTGTTTACCGACAAATGAAGAGCATTAACGAAGAAGAGTAGGGATGGACGAAAAGAAAAAAGGGAGTTGGTTGAAAAAGACTGGAATGCTGGTGATGAGAGAAAAGTAGAAAAACGAAAAAGGAGAGGAAATATTGTGTAACTATATATATATATATATATATATATATATATATATATATATATATATATATATATATCTAAGATATTGGTGGTGAAGGTCAGGAGAGGGAGAGGCATAGGAAGAAGAACAAGGGAGGATATAAAGAGAAAAGAAAAGAGAAAGGTAACACTGAACTGTTATTTACGAAAGGAAACGGTGTTGATTGGAATTGATGTCTGATATGAAAGTAGATTATGATTTCTGATTAATTAATGCACCGTGTCTGAGATAACATTACTAATTGCGTGAAAATATGCGTGCGTATGTGTGTGTGTGTGCGTGCGCGCGTGCGTGTGATTGTGTGTGGAAGAGGCAATCATTAAGGGATATTTCAGATACTTAGAATGGTAGTGACTTCCTTGATGCGCTGAGGTATCACTATGGAAACTGATGCTTACTCAAGTTTATAATTAGATTTTTTTCAAGACAGCGGTTTTAGCTTATAAACGGAACAAGGTTATTTCGAAGGCAGATGAAATATTTGTGCTTCTAGAATGTAGAACTTCCTTCTCGGAATTTTATCTTCTATTTTACGTTATCTGCTTATTTACTTGGATTTCTAGGTGGAGGTTATATTTTCTGGAGGCAGGCAGTTCATTTCTGCAAACGTCCACTTGCTTTTTAAATATTTACTAAGACACCATACAAACAGCTGAAGGAATCGAAATAATCAAACACACACACACAAGTCATTCACACTTATGCACACCTACGCACGCCAACGCACACAAAGAAATACATGTAGCAAGTGGTTCTTCGTCGCTTCCAATGATGATTCTTATCAACTGAACTTATCTATTCACTACATTAACATCTGATTGGTTGAGTATTCCAGAGACACGGCTACACTTAATTCATGAGTGACACACTGCTTGCACGGATTCCCGTGACTCAGTCGCCGTCCAGTTTTATTGTTCATCATATTCGACAGGTCAGAAGAATTGTAATTTATGTAGTCAAAAATCTACTTTGATATAGGTCTTGGTTTGTCGACCTCTGTTAGTTCTTCCCTGAGTAAGTTCCCTCAAAAGAACTTCACTAACAATTTCGTCTTTAGCTATTAAGCAATGCCCTGGGAATTTGACTCTACGCTCTTTGATGATGTCTGATATTGGACCAAAGTTCTCATACGATGGCTGACAGATCAGATGATCAAAAAACACTCAAAGCCATTCTTAGCACGCAAGTTCAGGCTTCATCCAACCGTCTTTCAACGGTCAGGATCACCAAACTCTATCAAGAGAGTTACTGCAAAACAATTATTGACAGATTTATTATGAGTCAAGCTTTCAGTTCAATTTTTTCTCTTAATTAATTTTCAAGTAAAGTTAGTATGATAATGTGTAACGAGTTTGAGCCTTTACATTTCTTGTACAATCCATCCAACGGGGTTCAACACAGTTTCCATTCACCCAGTTTCACTCAAAGAGCTTCGTTCAATATCTTATGCAATCGGGCTCCCATGATTTCCAGCAATCGCATCCGGTTCTCTTTGCAGTTCCGCTGATACATAACGTGTCCATTTATTTCTCTAAACATTCGACTGAAAACCTGATTAGTTCAGAATAGGATATGGAATATATATTGGAATATATATAAAGAGAATCATTGAAGAATTATACTCAATGGTGTAGAAACTAGTGATATATGGACACAGTCAAGATAACTCGATTCTGGATTGTAAAAGACCTTACAAAGCTACTCGGACTACCGCTGTTAACATTAAAAATGGAATTTAAAGCTAACTTAAGAAAGTTAGGTGTTATGATAATTTTAATTTTGAATATTTTGCAATAATAACGAAAATAGCAGAGAGGTCAGTAAAAATGAAAATAATCAATATTCTTTTCATATATACATATAAATAGAATCATTCATATATATATATATATATATATACCTATATATTTTTCCCTCCCCCCCCTCTCTCTCTATATATATACATATATATATGTATACGTATGTGTCTGTGTATTTATACAAGTAGAATATGTGTATTTGTATATATGTGTGTGAGTGCGCGCGCGCACACACACACACACACTTATGCAAACACACAGACATACACATAGATATATTTATGTGTCTTGGTAATTATGCAGGTAGGTTACACGCACATACATGTGCGTGTAAATGAATGTGCGATGAAATATTTAGTATATATTATATAATATAGAATTTTACTGTCCATCCGATTGCTTCTACCTGTCTACTAATCCTAGTTTTATGGTTAGTCAGGCAGGTGTATATGCACGTGTCTTCACTAAATTAATGTTATATGGGAAAGTGAAAATATAAGAAAAAAGTTCCATATTAAAATCAAGTTATACAAGGAAAATAATGCTACATAAATAGAGCGACGTCGATAAGTTAATAAACAGATAGAGAAATAATTAATGGGAACAATTTCCATATGCTATTTGTCCGTGCTAGGACTGCGAATGTCTTTAATATTAAGGGTGGAATAGCATATAATCATATTGAATATATGCCTTTTTAGACTCAATGTATCGAATATTATTGAGTTAAACACATAGAATTTATTAAATGCTATTGAATTGCAAACGCTGGCTCAGTAATGCACCATCTCCAGTATTCGATCTCCAGAAGAGGAACGATGATAAAAAAAGAAAACAAAAACAACCTAAACTCGCTATCTTTAATTCGGTATCTGTGTTTATCCTCACCTACAGTCATGAATATCGGGTAATGACCCCGGAGCACTATGATCACGAATATAAGTAGCCGAAGTGGGGTTCCTCAGGAAGGCCTCTGGAATACTGTTACTCGACGAGGGACGCAGCTCAGAGATCCTGGAGGCTCTCCAGGTCGAGCCGCTACTTCTCCGCATTGAGAGGTCACTGATCCGGCAATACGTACACGTGATTAAAATGTCGCAGGGAAGAATCGCTAGACGGATTCTTCAAGCTGAGCCAACCGACAGGGAACCTAAGGTTAGACCAAGAACGAGATAGTTGGATAATATCCATAATCACGCTTGAGAACCCAACCGGAAATTCTAATGATGGTTGCTTCTGATAGGATCCTATGGATGAGAAACCTCATGACTCTAACCCCACGACGCTCCTAAGAAAAAATGGGCGGAGAAGATGGCTGGACGTTTAGAGATTTCTTAAAGAATTGTCAATAATCCATTACTGACCCTCCAATATTTCCACTGGCGTGAAGTATTTTGGGGTGGGTACAGAATAGCGAACAATTTTGACAGGATTAAAATTGATCGTTAAACTGACACCTTTATAGATACGACTCCTGATTGCGATTCCATCTGATTGCAATGACCAGTTACAGTCAATTGATGAGCAGAGGAATAAATATGCATATGTTTGTTGTAAATAAATATTAAAGAACTGAAAAGAGGCAAAGACAACAAAGCCAAGGCTGTGTGGATTTTACAGGACATTTATAAACGGAAAGGTAGTGTTACAGCTGTTTCTGGGATATTAGGGATATCGCTTCATCAGAGACCATATGAGAGAGTTAACTAGAGGAAAATAGTATAGTTCAATATAAGGAGTTATTTTGGAAAAAGATGGATATAGGAAGTATAAAGGGAAATAAGAGAATATAAATAAAAGTAAAAATCTATGTACGATGTTACAGTTGCAGTTCAATTATCCAAGGTAACACACACACACACACACACACACACACACACACACACACACACACACACACACACACACACACGCACGCACATATATATATATACTGTTATTGTTCAGACCTAGATTATTAGTAACTGAGAACTTTTTCTTACATAGCATATTTCTAAGGCTATGTTATCTCATGTATGATTTCCATGTTAGGGATGTAAGGTATGATTCGAGGGAGATTTGTTACTATTTCTAGCTAGGTAATCGACTACGTAGAAACTTCCGCACTAGCTCATTCGATTATAATTGAGTACTTATTTCATTGAACTTAGAATAATGAAATTCATAATCGAGACTGTAGCATATCAGCTTAGAACTTTGACTGATGAGACACAATGAACTCAGACAATTTGTGTCCACGGTGATAAGACCATCATGTCACCGTTTATTAACGTTAATATGAGTATCTTTTGACACACAATAATAACAGTATATTTATAATACATAAAGTTTTCTTACATTGAGGTAAGTGTGCAGTCCAAAGATATTTCTGATGCTTAATTTATCTATCCAGGAAGGAGAAAAGGTTCAATCGATTTATTTAAGAGTGATTTTGAATTAAACATAGAAGGACATATTGAGATGCTTCAAGACATTGTGTTTCTTCTGCTTTACCACTCTATTATCATTGTAGAAGTCAGCAAATATGTGATGCGATAATTCACTGGTGTAAGTGCCTGGCAATATTTATGTCGTTCCTAAAGCATTGAGCTGGCAGAATCTTCAGCACATCAGACTAAGTGCTTATCGGTGTTTCGTCCATCTTTACATTCTGAGTTGAAACTCCGCCGAGGTCGACTTTGCATTTCATCGTCTCGGGGTCGATAAAATAAGTACCAGTCAATTTCTGGGGTCGATGTAATCGACTTATCCCCCTTCCCCGAAATTGCTGGCCTCGTGCCAAAATTTGAAGCCAATAGCTATCTATTCGTTTACGATAATCCATCAATCTTTATATGTATCTGTTCATTTCTGTCTCCCTCTCTATCTTTATGTATCTATCTGTATTACAGTAATTAATTTTGCTGCATTACATTCTTACTTCACAACTAGTACAACCAACTTTGGCTTTCACTTCAAATATGGCATATACAAAAACCGTGTATGAAAGAAGTATTAATTTTACCAAAATTATAATTAAACTAAATGACAACGCATTTACAGTTTGACAAGTTTTAGAAGAGAAATATTAACAGAAAAATAGACGTAAAAATATTAACAGAGAAAAACAAAATGAAAAATAAAACAAAACAAAACAAAGCAAAAAAAAAATGAAATTCTGAAATTATAGTTTTAGAGAACAAGTTTACATTTTTAATTAAGTTAATTAATATTACTGTTATTATAGTCCTTTCTTGTTTCATTAACTTTGCAGAAGTGTTTTGAATGTGTGAAATAAAACCATTATAGACTGGTTTGATTCTTTAGGGCAAAGGCGAGGACTGTGTAAATGTTTAATAGCTTTGTGTAATAGTTGGGTTGTAGTTGTACAACTTTTGCTCAGTTTTATATTGATGTAGAAGCAGTGTATACGTCTGTCTTTATCATCGTATAGAGAAGAGCAGTGATTACCACTTCCCTGTCTATCTCTCAGCCTCTCTTGTTCTTCATCCTTTCTATTTTTCTCTCCCAATACTCCCCTATTCTTCTCTTCCTTTCACCGTTCCCTCTCTCTCACTCCTCCTCCTTGACCCTCTCGTCGCTGACACATGACGAAAGGGATTCTTTCTTTCTACTTCCTGCCTTCCTATAGAGAAGACGTGAATTTTTATGTCTCTCATTCACATCTAAATTCGCGTTCAAAATAATAATTTTTCTATCGTCTTGGCCCAACAGCCCTTACTATTTGTTTTCACTGTTCTGTCTTGTTCTCACTGCCCTGTTCTTGTTTACACTTTCACCTTCCACAAAAAAATTCTAAGTCGCGTATTGTCCTTGCTTTCGAAACGCGGAGTAGATGAAACAGGGTAATATTCTTTATGTTGCTTGTCTCGTTTCTCTGTTTGTTTTTTTCGTTGTTCGAAAAAAAGTTCGTTTTCTGTATTCGTCTTTATGTTTTCGTTTTTTTGTGATGTCCTGTACCCATATATGCATGTATGTATACATATAGATGTAGGTATGTACATATATGTATGGATATATGCATATATTTATATATTATTTATGTTATCATATGATCGAACGCCACGCACTGCTGTCTCCACTATATATATATATATATATATATATATATATATATATATGTATATATGTATGCACGTATGTATATATGTATGTATATATATATATGCATGTATGTATGTATGTGTCTACTATCTCTTTATGTGTCTTTCTCTGTCTATTTATCTACTTATCAAGCTACTTATCTACCTTTACCCTTGCGTATGTCTGTTTGTATACAAAAGAGAGAGAGAGAGAGAGAGAGAGAGAGAGAGAGAGAGAGAGAGAGAGAGAGAGAGAGAGGAAGAGAAGTAAGAGTGAGAGAAAGTCGGAGATATACCGCACACACATACAATTTAAAATAAGTATTAAAAGTTTGAAAGATCTGAGAGAATGCAGCTTACCGAAATTGGTAAACAAGTATTTGTGAATAAAATATTTATGATGAAATATACAATTGGTGTATCACCGGCTAACTTCATGAATACTGTTAGGCAAAAAACTAAAACAAAAGAACCTTTGAGATGAAAGTGGTTTTCAGGGAACTTTATTGTTATTCTGTCTATGAAAGCACATATGCTTCGTCTTGTATTAAAACCAATTTATATATTCTCTAAAAGGTTTATTCTTCTATTCATATACTCTCTTATTACTAAAATAATCAGTTAATAGACAGTGGTCAAGCTGGAGTTTCGCCTTCAAAGTCAAAGGTCTTCGGGTATCAAATCGATCTTTAGTACGTGTTTCTGTTATATCTGTCTGATAATCATTTCATCAAATTATTTTGCCGAAGTGCTAGAAAATAGAAGACAAAAGGACACAACATAAACAGCGATAGCAATTTTAGACCAGAGTAAGACATACGTACGTACACTAATATAAACTTACATCCATCCGTCCATCCATCTATTCATCCATCTATCCATTCATCCATCCATCCATCCATCCATACATACATACATGTTGGGTTGTCCGGAAAGTTCATGCCGATTTTTAAAGGAAAGAAAAAGGTCAATAAACACTTGCCATTACATTTTTAATGAACCAAATATGAACCATTTTCTTGCACAATACGTCTCCATTTTTCCTTTAACTTGAAAATACCCTCTTCCCAGAATTGAGGTGGTTTTATGGCAAAAAATTCATCAAAGTATCATTTTACGTCATCCAAGGAATTAAAATTTTTACCATTAAGACTATTCTGCACAGACCTGAATAAGTGGAAATCCGAAGGAGCAATGTCTGGTGAATATAGAGGGTGGGGTAACACATCCCAGCCGAGCTGCAGCAATTTTTGTCTGGTTCCCAAAGAAACGTGCGGTCTTGCATTATCATGTTGGAAAACAACACCCTTCCTGTTGGCCAATTCTGGACGTTTTTTCTTGAATTGCTGCTTTTAACTCGTCCAGTTGTTTCCAGTATTTTTTAGAATTAATTGTCTGGTTACTTGGGAGAAGCTCATAGTACAGAATTCGTTTCCAATTCCATCAGACACAAAGCAAGACTTTTTTGAGGGTGAAGACCCGCTTTTGGGGTGGTTAAGGGTGGATCATGTCGCTTACTTCAGGATCGCTCTCTCTGAACATTTCAGTAGATAATCCATTTCCCACCACTTGTAACAATTTGCTTTAAAAAAAGGCGCGTTTTTATTCCGTTTATAAAGCGAATCACAGATGGAAATGCGATCCAAAAGGTTCTTCTCACTCAATTCATGTGGTACCCAAACATCGTAGCGGTTTGTGTACCCAAGCTTTACCAGGTGCTCATGAAGAACGGATTTTGATAGGTTAAGGCTTTCTGCTAATTCTCGGGTTGTGCAATGTGGGCTATTCTCAATTAATGACTTGATTTGGTCATCATCTTTAGTGGATGGTCTGCCTGATCGCTCTTTATCAATAAGGCTACAATCTCCAGCTCGGAACCTTGCGAACCACTTCCGTACAGTTCTTTCGGATAAAGAAACATCACCGTAAACTGCGCATATTTCTTTGGCTGCTTGTGAGGCATTTTCCCTTTATGGAAAAAGAAAAGCATCAAGTGCCGAAAATGAACTTTCTTATCTTCCATTTTAAAGGGTTACAGAATTAACACAGGTTATAGGAACATAAACCTTCTTCCACGAAAAGAAAGCTTAAACTCTGCTCTAAATGGAAGTGTAGTCAAATCCTATTTTATGGACACAACCATGTTCTAAAATAAGTCGAAAGGTAAGCTACTTTAAATCGGCACGAACTTTCTGGACAACCCAATACATACATACAACATAGACACATACCTTCATGATGGCTGCCACTCTATCCCGAGCAATACTATCGCTTGATTGTTTTCTTAAAGATGAGCAGTACGGCTGTGGATTTTCAGTCTTGATAGGGAACTGGACTCTTCTGTATAGATGTGGCAACGCTGTAGCCTCTTGTAGGAGGTATTCAAAGAGATTACCACCCATGCAAACACATGCCTTCATTCCATGATGGAAATTTCCATTGAGTGTTTCGCCTTTTTCGGCTACAGTCGTACCTTAGTACATAGTACACCAAGCTATGCTTTTGGAAGTGAGGAAAGGCCTCGCACAGAGTCAGTGTAATTCTCTAAGCAACAAGTGCATTTCTTACATCATTGGACACATGCAATCGCAGGTATTTCTTTCTCCTAGAAACATGTCTAAATAAAAACTAGACGTTTTTTCAGTTTCAGTTGTTATCTCTAGTGAGTTTATCCGTCCCTTGCCAGATTTACCTTTCGTCCCTGCGAAGCACGCTTGATAGAGTTGCTGGTATAGATGCCGTCGCACCGGCCATGTGACAAGTTATACTGGATTACATATTACCATTAGCACTCTGTGTCACCGGACATAATTATTCATACATACGCGCATAATACACATATATACAAACATATACATACATACATACATACATACATACATAAACACTCATACATACGTATCGAGGTACCATTAGTACTCAGTGTGACCTGACATAGTTATTCATACATACGCATATGCATACACATATATACAAACATATACATACATGCATACATACACACGTATTGAGGTACTGGGATATGTAACACTCTGCCTAAGTCTCTATCTTGAGAAATTAGGCTTCTCAAAACCAGAAAGGAGACAGCTGATTCGAAGACTACAGATCCATGCCATCACCGGAACTGTAAAAATCTGTAAAACTTTCCAGAAGTTTATCATTTAAGTATAGATGCGCATGTCTAGACATGCAATTATATGCATGAGAATACATACATAAAACAAAACATACAAATCTGCACATGCACTGACTCCAAAAACTGCAAATAAACATACATACAAAAATACCCTGTTGATGTTGTTGAAGTTTCGATGAAGGAGCCTTGGATCTAGATTGGATGAAATGCCGCCGAAGTCGTCTTTGCCTCATCCTAAGTACCAGTCGAATACTGGGGTCGATAAAATCGACTTAAACCTTCCCCTAAAATTGCTTACCTAGTGCCAATATTTGAAACAATTATTTTTATTATTATTATCCATGGTTCATCGTTATTGTTTTTATTATCATAGTATAGAGAATAAAAGAGATAATTTCCACACTAATTGTGGTTCTAGTCGAAAATCTTGTAAGATTAATAAATAAAATTAAAAACAGGAAAAAAAGAAAAAAAATAGCAGAAGCAAAATGAAAGGACAATTCTTGGATTCTCTTGAACTAATCTTAATTCTTTCGATTTTGTCTTCTCACTTTAAGCTTTTCTCTTTGTCAGTTTCTTATTCAAATCCCTTTTGTTTTGCCTTTCATTATGGAAGCTGTGCGATTGCAGCAATTATATACATATAACCATTTCAAACAATATATAAACTTTAATACAGAATACAAAGTATCGGTATATAGCTTTATTGTCGGATGAATTGCAACAATTCAAATTAAGCATCTACATTTGCTACCCACCTAGCTCATTATCGTTATTGGCACACGGAGAACCTAGCTATAACGTGATGTGGTTACGGATACAGCAGATAGCATAGTAATAAGCAAGAAGGGAAAAGGGAAATACATAGAGTGCGTGAGAGAGAGCCTAAGGGTGGGAGTGAGAATGGGTGTCAGAGTGAGAGTGAGATAAATAGATAGACAGATAGATAGATAGATAGATAGATAGATAGATAGATAGATAGATAGATAGATAGATAGATAGACAGATATATAGATAGATAGATAGATAGATAGATACATAGATTGATAGATAGATAGATAGAGAGAGAGAGAAACTAGGGGATCAGGGGTAGGTGTTTTCAAGGTGTTTCTTCTAGCGTACCTCTTTGTCAAGTCAGACATTGTTGGCATATCATTTGTGATGAATACATTGTACAATGGTTGGATACCATAAAACGGATAATACTGAGAACATTTTTAGGGTATCATAAAACAGATAACCCAGCCGGCAAAACCATATCGGGCTGATATCAAATCAATGTTGTTACCTATATCGGCCCTACATCGGAAATTGTGTCGGTCCGATTTCGGCCCCATCTTATTTTGCAATACGGCGCAACATCTCCGATGTCGGGCCGATATGAGTTTGAGGTTGGGCCGATGTGAAATTTTGGTCTCTTACATCGGGTTGACATCGGCCCAATGTCATATCCATATCAAGGTGACATCGGTCCGATATGGAAATGAGGTTGGGCTGATGTATGAGCCGATTTTGCCAAATGCCTGATCTTGCCCCGAAATACATTCAAGGATGGGCTAATTCAGATATGATTAAACGTTTATACGGGTTCGAGATCGGCCATACTTTATGTTCTCCATAGCATTACACCAGATCCCTGGTGTGAAGTACTCTGATTCCAGCCTCACCCACCCAGCATTTGGAAAGAAAAATGTAATATTGTTTCAATTTACAGCCAATGAGGATCACCCACTGCTAAACAGTAACAATATTAAATTTATTTTGAAGATGTAAGTGTATGAGCATCAGTTTACATGGCATGTGTATGGCAATATCCGAAAAATCATGTTGAAACTGCTAGAAAAAATTCAAAAATGAACAACTCATTTTTCTTTGCAAACATCATTTGTTTTATAAACTATAACTTTGAAAAATGGCTATTTACAACACAACAAAAGTAAATCACAACATATAAAAGTTAATAAAAATAAAGACAAAATATACTGGCCAATATACACTGTAAAACTAAGATATTTATTTCATTGGTGTGAAGGTCACTTATACAGCTGTGGCTATTTGTGACAAAGTCCAGCGATCATTCATATCTGCACATAAAGACCAGTAAATAAAGAGGAACGGTATTCATTTTAGGGTTCGATTTTATGACTTGAAATTTGGGAGATTTGTTAAAAAAAGATATATTTAGAATGTGGAGAAATAAGAAAAAACATATTAAATGCGAGAGATATCATCAACAAAATTGTATTTGAAACCACAGATAGGAATATTACTTACTAACCTTGTGAATGAGTAATTTAAATGGAAGACAAAACCATGTATGCAAAGCTATTCAGCATATTGTTACCAGTGCGTTGCTAAAATGCATTTATCTTAAAAAATTGAGGCAACCCGTAAATGGGTTGTCTTAATTTTCAATATGTGCAGACCCGAGATCTGTGACAGATTCATTGTCAAGAGCAGACTTGTCCAATTTTTTTTTCTTCTCCTTCAGCCACCATTTCTGTCACTGGCAGTCCGAAGCCATTCTCGAGTCACCAACTCAACCCCTGCTTCAGTTGCATTTTTCATAGTCTTGCGAACAGCCCCTGAAATTAATTAATTATGTTACTTAAAAGTAGTTCTTAATGTGAGAATAACAAATACACTCACATTCATTTACTCATGTACTATTCACAAAGGCAAAAATCCACTAGCATAAATTGCATGGATTTGACTAACTCTACAGTTGAAAACAGATACAAACTGAAAGCTTCACATTCATAAATGTTCACTACTGTTTTACGTCAAAAACCTACCAAAGCTAGTACAACCACTCTCCCTCCCCCGCTCACAGTCTGGCTAAAACAGTCCTGAAAGTGAATATTAATATCATCATATGTCCAGCCCAGGGCCATTTTCAGTCCAATGACTGCAAATCAAAATTTAAAAATGCAGTCATTTTGAATACACTATGAGCAAAGGATAAAATATATACTCAAATGTAAAGCAAAATGTCAAACGTCAAAAACAATTAACAGGGTTCCTGCGGGTTTTTAAAAAGAAAATTCAAGGGTTTTCAAGGGTTTTCAAGCTAGAATCAAGGACCATCACGACCACTCCACAAAAAATTCAAGCGGTTCCAAAAACATCCTTCTGATAAAACAAAACTATTTACACTACTTAGGTTCTCAAATCATAATGTTTAAATATCATCCAATCTATTTTCTCAGTTTGTTGACTAATGTGTAGCAATGTTTCCATGCCAGTGATGACTGCCTGTACATTTGGGTTGGCAAATATAAGAGCCCAGAAAGATACCCCGTCATTATATTACATATGGTGCACAACGTCAATTACGGTATCTAGGTTTTGTGACAAACAGTGACAACATACAAATAGGATCAAGTATTGCAAATTGTTTATGCATATGATGCCAAATTGTTTATGCATATGATGCCAAATTGTTTATGCATATGATGCCCACTTGCTAAATTGTTTATGCATATGATGTCCAACTGCTATTGGTTGACTTACCTTATTTTACCAGTAAAACAGAACTAGTAGACCACAGTATACAAGCTCCATGTTACTTTCTGAAGTTCCTGCTGGGACTTTAATCAAATAATCTTTTCGACTGAATATCAGGTTGATGTGCTTAAATATTTTTAATTAATGTTAAATCTCTGAACGAGGTATAAACAGTAACTGCACGACAACGTGAAGTATATTTGCCACTTAAATGCGGCTAAACTCTAAGGGTGAATGTTACTGTTGCTTTAGCCCCAGGAGATGTTCTCCTGGGGCTAAAGCAACAGTAACATTCATACTTAGGGTTTAGAAGCATTTAAGTGGAAAGTATACTTCACGTTATTTTTAATTACTATACATTCAAGACAAACCGAATCTGAGGTTATGAATACCGAGATTAGCACACAGTAATGGGTGTGAGTTTCTTTGGCGTGCGTGTGTGATATGCAAACACACACATGTGAAGAATGAAGGAAGCAATAGTAACATGTAAGTAGATAGATCAGTTAGAGAGGGGCAGAGAGCACCATCACTTAACTTCCAAAGGCTCACCATCCTCTTAACTTTCACAAGGGAAATGAATTGTGTCGGGGAAATTTTTTGTCTTCGAAATAGCGGATGAGGATGGAATATTTTGAACTAGCTGCAGTATAGACTTCAGTATTTATTTCCCTCTGCTGTGACTGTTCCTCTCGAATTTTTTCCATTGCGGTGAATAGCCGCTGATCCCGAACTGAAATAGAAAAAAAATAAAAGGCAGAGTTACAAAATACTTGCTGAGTATACCTTATGACATTAGTAGTTTACAGATATATTGAAAATAATACACAATCAATAATAATCTCATTTCACATTTGCTTTCTGGAATCGGAGAGATCACTAAACCAACAATCAACTGTGACCTTATATAAAGTCTAGTATAACACTAATATTTGTTTACCTTTTCTAGTTTGCTGTAATTAGGGGTAGGGGTGTCATATTCCAGAAATAGGAATTATGATACCTATTTAACAGGGAAGTGGCACCTTGTTTCAGTGCCCCGAGGGCCTCTAGAATACAGTATTATATTCCTTACGTTAACACATGCAAAGTTTTTGTACCTCTTCACCCAAAAGAGAAAACGTCTGACATGGAGACGCTATGGTTATCTGAAGCTAAAACTTATAATATCCTCACACAAATATCAACAGACCAGTTAGGGCAATTTATTGTTTTAAAGTTATCTTTAAGATAGGTTATATTGATAAAATTCTTGAAAATGTGTTTTTTTCTTTTAACTCTACTCATTTACCAGCCAGTTATTTCTTAAGCTCTGTAATTATGTTTCAGGGTAAAAGCATGCATTTCAAACATGGCTCTCCATGGAATGACCCCAAAAGCTG
>NC_142931.1:104591208-104626208 GCF_046866305.1 Octopus bimaculoides | reverse complement strand
AGCTACTCCAATTCAGATGCGAAGACTTTTATGTTCCATTCTTAATTACTGCATTCTATATGTATACTTATGTATATATATATATTACATAAATATATGATATAAAATACGCTATCTTAAAGATAGCATGTTCGCACAAGTATATATATATATATATATATATATATATATATATATATATATATATATATATATATATATATATATATATATATATATATATATACATATATATATATATATATATATATATATATATATATATATATATATATATATATATATATATATATATATATATCTGTGAGTAAAAATAAATACAAAAAAAAAGGTTTTGTATGATAGTGTATAGAGGAATATATTATTTTATCTAAAAGAGTTCCAACTCTGTCTGTTTTTTATGTTTTTTTATTTATATTCTTGTAAAATTTATGTGGGATATAGAATATGGAATATATAATATATAATATTAAAAAAGATGGATGGTACAATGAAATGAAGTATTGAATGTCTTATTGAATATATGGAATATGTCTTATTGAATATATGAAATATTGAGTGTTCAATATAAAGGATTAAATATATAAATATATAAAGGCGAATACGTATTTTCTATACCTTGTGGTATTTCATCATGGCCGGTATGACAGACTGTCTGTTACAGTCTGTCATACCGGCCATGATGAAATACCACAAGGTATAGAAAATACGTATTCGCCTTTATATATTTATATATTTAATCCTTTATATTGAACACTCAATATTTCATATATTCAATAAGATATTCAATACTTCATTTCATTGTACCATCCATCTTTTTTTATATTATATATTATATATTCCATATTCTATATCCCACATAAATTTTACAAGAATATAAATAAAAAAACATAAAAAACAGACAGAGTTGGAACTCTTTTAAATAAAATAATATATATATATATATATCTTCTCACTTCGCTCGTTTGCACCACATGGGCCCAAATCTCCTCCACACTTCTTATGTCTTTATTGCTCACAAGGGGCTAAATATAGAGGGGACAAACAAGGACAGACAAAGGGATTAAGTCGATTACATCGACTCCAGTGCGTAACTGGTACTTATTTAATCGACCCCGAAAGGATGAAAGGCAAAGTCGACCTCGACGGAATTTGAACTCAGAACGTAAAGCCAGACGAAATACTGCTAAGCATTTCGTCCGGCGTGCTAACGATTCTGCCAGCTCGCCGCCTTCACTTCATCTAACCTCCTCCACTCTCCTCTCTCCCTCTCACACATACTTACTCCTACCTGTATTCTCTTTTCTCCTCTCCCTTCATCGTCACCCCTCCAACGTAACCCCACACCTACACAATCTAACCTCACCTTCCCTATTCAACCCATCCCACCCCCACCCCATCCCTTACACCTACTCCCACATACTCCACCTCTACCCCCACTCTCAACCTAACCCACACCCCACCCTTGCTTTCCCCATTCTCGCTTCCCCCACATCCCAACACCATCACACCACACCACACACCAATACATCAAATACCACCATACCACACAACACCACATCACATCACACCGCACCACTACGCACACACTAGCACTGACCACTTCCCAGCCTCACACAATCATCCACACAGCTACACATACACACACGCATATGTCAAGATCATCAGCCCTCTTCCACACGCACATACATGCTCTCTTATACACACGCATACGCACCTTCGTTTTGGGATCACCCTTACTTTATTATCTCCCCTTCCTAGCTCTCTTGTGTGACCCCTCTGTGCGGCATTCGCCATGATAGATCGCTAGCTACTACATATTCTTTATTTTCTCTCCTTGTTTCTTTCTGTGTTCCTTTCTGTGGAAGAGCGTAGGCTCGAAACGTTAGACTTTTTCACTTCCCGAGCTCTAAACTAATACATCTGTTTGTTGTCAATACCACCTGTCTTCGGCTTTTGTTTTTTTTTTTTGTTGAATTCTCCCATATATATATATGTATACTCTTTTACTCTTTACTCTTTTACTTGTTTCAGTCATTTGACTGTGGCCATGCTGTAGCACCGCCTTTAGTCGAGCAAATCGACCCCAGGACTTATTCTTTGGATGCCTAGTACTTATTCTATCGGTCTCTTTTGCCGAACCGCTAAGTTACGGGGACGTAAACACACAAGTATTGGTTGTCAAGCGATGTTGGGGGGGGGGGACAAACACAAACACACAAACATTTACACACACATACGTATATATATATACATATATACGATGGGCTTCTTTCAGTTTCCGTCTACCAAATCCACTCACAAGGCTTTGGTCGGCCCGAGGCTATAGTAGAAGACACTTGCCCAAGGTGCCATGCAGTATGAATGAACCGGGAACCATGCGGTTGGTATGCAAAGCTACTTACCACACAGCCACTCCTGCGCCTATGTATGTATATATATATATATATATATATATATATATATATATATACACACACACACACAGACATTACGTGTGGTACTCTGGAGGACCGTTTTATCAATAACATCTAAAATCATTAATATTTCACATTTTTTACCTATTATCTGTGAAGTAGTTAACTAATTAACTAATCAATTGCTTGATCAAACGTCTGATGTCTCAATCAATTGGATCGTTAAAGCATTTAGTTTACTTTTTCTCCTTGTTGCTCCGTGCAAACTTCAGTGATATAACAGAAGAGGGAAATGGGAATGTTATCGGTAACATGGCAGATTTTTAACGCAAAACTAAACCAGAAATATATCATTGACTGAAAAGTGCATAGCAGTATTTCGTTTCCCTCTGCGTTCTAGGTGAAGGCACATGGCTTACGGGTTAAGATGTTCGGCTCACGATCGTAAGGTAATGAGTTCGATTCCCGGTGACGTGTCGTGACCTTCAGCAAGACACTTTATTTCACGTTGCTTCAGTCCTTTCAACTGGCAAAACTGAGTAGTGCCTGTATTTCAAAGGGCCAGTCTTATCACATTCTGCGTTATGCTAAATCTCCTTAAGAAATATGTGAAGAGTACGCGTGTCTGTGGAGTGCTCAGCCACTTGCATGTTAATCTCACGAGCAGACTGTTCCGTTGATCAGATCAACTGGGACTCTCGTCGACGTAACTGACGGAGTGCCAGTTAGTCGGTTACATTCCGAGTTCAAATTCCATCTAGGTCGACTCCCCTCTCCTTTCGTTCGGGGTCGATAAAATAAGTACCGTTCGAGCATTGGGTACGTTGTACTCAACTTTCCCCCTCCTCCCAAACTTTCAGACATTATGCCATAGAAAAAAGTGAAAAAAAATTATTAACATCAAACATTTTGAGGATAATATTTATTCCCACTTAAACGTGGGTGTTTTGTTAGAGCAAACTTTACTGCAGTAGATACCATAAGAGAGACTTTAGGTGTAAAATGTTCGCTTGTTTACATCGCTTACCGAGACCACCAGATCACGTGGTTTTGTCTTTCCTTGGTCTCTTTAGGAATAAACGCTCGACCGCTGGAGATAGCAGCGACTCAGTTCCCCGCCAGCCGATATATAGAAAATCATTGCCAAAAGAGGCACGGGTGTGATTTGCCAGCGAGCTTGTTAAAAAATGTAATATTTAATATATATTTTTTGAGGATAATGTCGTAGAAACTCTTCTCAAGAATTGTTTCATTTATTAAGATTTTTAGATTTACTCAACTTTGCTCTGAAACATCTGATGTTTTTTAAAACAATATTGTTGTTACAAGCCGTATATTTGAAAACTCAACTTCCTGTTGACACGACATTCTTCTTGTCAAAGATTTCTGTGTAATTTACTACTCAGTCTTGTTTCTTTTTATTTATTTATAATTACTTTTTGATGTTGTTTGGTTCAATTTTTCTCCATTTTCTTGGCTAGACTACTTTTAGTTTGATGTATTTCTCCTGGAGATTTGAAAGGTGCACGCGTTAGCTCAGACATTTTCATTGCTGAAACAACAACAATAATATCAACGACGACGACGACGACAACAACAACAACATCAACAACATCAACAACAATTACTGCTATTACTACTATCATCATCATCATCATCATCAATAATAGTAGTAAGGTAATCACAGACAAGGCTCTACCTAGAGCTGGTTTAATCTTGAAAGAGGAAGTGAGATCTGAAAACATGCGAGCGAGCGTGTTTGTTTATGTGTGGGCATACACACACACACACAAACACGCGCGCACGGACGCGCGCGCGCACACACACACACACACACTGCATTTTCATGCACACTGTATTGGCTACAAGACTGTCTGACATCACTCGCTGGCGTTAATATTGGGTTAGAAACTATTGGTTCATTTATTGGAATCCAGAATAACGATAATTTCAGAGTATCTGGTTTATTTGAAGGTCGTAAAAAGAATCCTCAAGCATCATAATGGCAGTTAGCTTCCAATGTGTTGGGCGTATAAAGGAAATAAAAAAAAAAAGGAGAAAGATATCCCAAGTTAACTAGATCTAAGCCAATTTACTTGATCGTAACCCCTTTCAAGTTAGGATAATCGGCAAAACGCAACATTTCGAACGAAGCAAAACCACACAAAAATGGTATCTTTTATATATGTTATATACTTTATGTCCGTCTTTTCACGTTTGCAAATTGCTAACAACATTTCCAGATAAAATGGCTGAGATATCAGTAATTACAAGTGCTGCGCTGGTTGTAGTAATGTTCAGGAAGGGTTAATATCTCAAAGAGTTCTGAGTAGGTCAATTAGTGTCAATAGGGGATTAGAAATACTAAACATTATATTTCTATTACATATGCATGCTATGGCTATAATTTTGTAATTAGTGGTGAAAACACTAACGCAACAGTAACATCTTAGGCTCGCGATCTAGTTTCAATTTTTAGTTGTAGTTATTCTCATGGTGATAGGGAACGTATGGCTGTCACTTGATTTTACCTTACGTACTTCTAAAAAAACGTTTGGTATCTTGGACATCTGGAGATCGTACTGAACTCACACGAGACCATGTGATAAAATTATAGCAGCAAGAAAGAAAGAGAGATTGACATAAAATTTCCACGTAAATGGAATAATGTAGAAATATATAACTGCATCCTTCTATCTCTGTGTGGACTACAGTAAAATTATCTCAAATATTTTCAAGTTACATATTATATTAGCGTCTCGGAATCTCTTTCCATCTCTGTGCTGACTGCAATAAATTTATCTCAAGTATTTTCAGGTTTGTATACTATACTGGCGTCTGGGAACGTCTTTCTAGATATGAGTGGGCTACAGTAAAATTTTCCTATTTTATGTTGTTTACAATATGATCTTATTTCCCTCTGGATCACTACTTTGTCCGGATATTCCTTGTGTATAATCTTTCTTTTATCTCTTATCTTTTATTTGTTTCAGTCATTGAACTGAGGTCATGCTGGAGAACTACCTTCAAAAGTTTAATCGAACAGATCGATCGGTATTTGTTATTCTTGTAAGCGGCTGTGAATTTCACTTGTTCAGAGAAGGAGCTGGTTTAAACTTCGTAGGATATTGGTTCTGCTTTATAAGATATTGGTTCTTCCTAAAGGTTACAGAATGTCTTCTTTGCAGGAAGCTTACATTACCTTGCCATCTTTATAATCATTGTTTTTGTCATTGTTCTAAGAAATTTGCGTGTCCTCATTAGCCTTCGTCTGTCCTCCCACCTCATGAGTATATGGAGCAGTGGCGTGCGGTGACTTCCGGGGTTGGGCATGCAATGAATTTCTCCCCACCCCCGGCAATTTTTCAGTAAATAAATTTTCGTATTCCTACAATTTACATATGGGAGATTCTGAATATGCAATCACCCTCGTATGACCTAGAATAAGCAGGGAATAAAAAATGGCTCTGTAAAGATGAGCCTGAAATAGGTGTATTGTTTGTATTTCTCTCTCTCTTCGAAACGTCAGTACTTTCCCATCCTCACTCTCCCTTAAAAAGTCTAAAAATCATAAGTGAAATGTAATAAAGATGAAATTGGATTCTGTTAATATTTTTGCATATTCGGAATCTCTGTTAAAGGTAGGAATCAGAAAAATTTTTTTCACAAATTCGTTTTTCAAAGGGGTGCGATTCTGCATTAGCCCCTATACCTATTGGTTGAGCTGAATCAAATTGAAATGATTTAATTAAGAGAACACATTTAGTTACATTATATGGCCATGCTTTAAGATCGTTACGCCCTGGAAGACAAGTCAGGTGTTTTATCATGCTACTTGTCAATTCTGGGAAAATTATCGATACTCAAGCAGACTGTTCTGAGACTTACTGAACTCCGTATATTAAAAGACTACGTCTCACGCACACACATTGAAAATACACTCATATACATGAATACACACACAATGAAAGACAGTGAAAATTCAAAAAAGGCAGAAGTCAACATCTCTGAGATTGAAACAAGACATTTACGGCCGTAAATAGACTACACCCAGCAGCACAGAAAGGAAAACCTATGTAGGTTAGGCGTGACGAAGAAGTCGAACCATTTCTCCTGCCAAACAATACTGATGTAAGATGGTCGAACCTTACATTATAACAAACACTAACCAAAACCTGTAATATATGCCCTTTAATATATTAATTTTTTTTTCAAGGTTCTAAAATGTTTTTTACCTCATTTATAAATTAATTCAATTCTTCGATCTTCCTGGGCAAATATATCTATCACATTTTCATAGAAATCTTCTCTTTTCATCAATTGTTGTAGTAAATCTTTTTCAATTGACATTAGTGCTAACCCAGACAGTCTTCTTTCTCCTGTCGCATTTCTTTGGTATGTTTTGATTCTACTTAATGCAGAAAAGGATCGCTCTACAGAAGCAGTGGTAGACGGAATTGTCAAAATCAACTTGCACAGATTGAAGAGTTCTGGCATAGCTTCAACAAGGTCACTGCTGTAAATGTAACTCATTAAATGACTTAACTTCGCTTTTTAAAATCTTTCATTGAATACGTCACATTGAGCTCACTTTGTAATCGAATTACATCAAAAAATCTGCCATAAGTGATTTTTAAAGAATGTATAGAGTCCACAGGAAATTGTTTGCAATATTCATCAACTTTGTTGAAATTCAAAAGTTCCATGAATTTAAACTCTTCTAAGGATGAATATCGTGCTTTTATTTGGTCAACTACTGTACTGATAATTTTGTTACAATGCATTCTAATAATGTCGTTGAGGCTCAATAGATATATTTTTGGATCTCTGAATTCCGATTCCTGCATCGACTCCATATTTTTCCCCTAATATATCATAAAAGATTGAAAAATTATCAAGTTTGTTTTCGAGTACAGTTCTAGTTTTATCTATTTGCTCTTTACAATACACTATGTCATGACTTTTATTCTGGATATTAAATAAGACGTCAGTAAAAGAAAAAAATGTCACTGAATACTTCTAACAAAAATAAGAAATCACTGGTTTGACAGACCAGTGAAGATAGAAGCTGTATCTAGATGACTTTCCAATTTTTGTCATATTTACTGATTAAATATACGAATTCTTTGGTCACCCACCGTTTATAATTAATTGTTTTCCATCGAAGTCTCTTTTCGAAAAACTATTTCTTAAAATATCGTTTATAGCACACATTTCACTCATTTGGAAAAAAGTAACAGACGTGTAAGCATCTGCGTATATTGTAAGTAAATTTTAAAAAAACCCGGAAAAATGACGTTAGTCAAATTAAATATTTTTGTTTTCAGAACACTCCAAAAATATAATAGTGCAAACAGATGTTTTGGATAACTGCTCTAGTTCCGGTCAGAACCAGCTAACAAAGAGATAGAGAGGTGGGGGCCATGCTATTATCAGAAAGCATTACTTCCTATGATAAATTTGTGGAATCACTGACAGAGAGAAGAAGGGGTACAAAATATATATGCTGGTCTTAGCATATCTTTTGACAGGTCACTAAGAGAGAGAGAGAGAGAGAGAGGGGAAGGAAGGAAGGACAAACTAACATAGATAGGGAGTTAGGGAATGTCTATATGCTGGATTCTCATTGCATACCCTTCTCAAAGCTTTTACTAGTCACTGAGAGAGGGGAAGGGGAGATCGGTCCTAGCATATCTTTTGACAGGTCACTAAGAGAGAGAGAGAGAGAGAGAGAGAGAGAGAGAGAGAGAGAGAGAGAGGAGAAGGAAGGAAGGACAAACTAACATAGATAGGGAGTTAGGGAGTGTCTATATGCTGGATTCTCAAAGCTTTTACTAGTCACTGAGAGAGGGGAAGGGGAGACAGAATATTTCGAAAACTGGACGGATTATTTTTTGCAAGAAAGTAACTATTTTATCTAATTTTCCGATTATATAACAAGAATTTGCGGCGCATAGCTTGCATGTCTGAGAGTGCACGCCACTGATATGGAGTAATACTGTTATTACGCGTTCATTTCCGCCTTAATAAAAATAATATTGACTTCAAATTTTGGAACAGGACCAACAATTTCAGAGGAGGGGTAAGTCAATTACATCGACCCCAGTGATCAATTGGTACTTATTTTATTAACCCTTAAAGGATGAAAATTAAAATCGACCTCGGCGGAATTTTGAACTCTGAACTAGCAGTCGGAAGAAATGCTGTTAAGCATTTTGTCCTGCGTGCTAACGATTCTACCAGCTCACCACCTTATGTACTACTACTACTACTACTACTACTACTACTACTACTACTACTACTACTACTACTACTGATGATGATGATGATGATGATGATGATGATGATGATGAAGATGATGTTGATGATGATGATGTTGATGATGATAATGATGAGAAGGAGGAGTAGTAGGAGTAGGATTAGGATGAGGATGAAGATGATTATAATAATACACACATCACAATCTCCATCAACAACATTACTATACCTTGCGACTCAGTTTCATGTCCCGAGAAAAAATACTGTTGAGCACTCTCACAAAATAAAAATACGAATACAAACAATATGGAGCTATATTATACAGAAAGATCACCAGATAACACACAATAGACCTGACATTTTACCACGACAAAAATGACAATAATCGATTAACAAAAGACATAGCAAAACCAAATGACTTTAGTATTGCGCAGGCACGAGCTGAAAATCTATGAAATTAAGATGCTGCATTAAAAACATGAGAGTAAAGGAATGTGTCAACTGCAGCAAATGACACAGATATTTTCTTTGCCCAGTAGCGATAACACATATATACACACTCCACACATACACACACACACTCCACAATACACACACCCTCCACAATACACACACACTTTTTATTATCAGGTGGATAAATGAATTGAGAAACAAGAAAAGGGTCCCTAGGCTTCCTTCTTTCGCTGGAGTTCTTATGAATTGTCTGGCACAGAAAAAGTCTAGCTAAAAGAGTTGTATGATAAGGGGAAAATTCATCAACTATTAGAAGAACAATAAAAAAAAAAGTAACGTCTCCCTTCATTTTGAAAGACACAGTGGCTTTTCTCATGCTCGAAAGAGAAATTGCAGGCTGCCTTAAACGATGGAAAAAAATATCGTCTGTCGGTAAGAGAAGAAAGAGTGGAATCATATACGTAATATCGAAAACGGAGCAAGAGGCGAGATAAACCGGGCGAATTGGTACGTTACTTAGAGACCCAGAAACTCCTACCGCAATACAAGTAGTGGCGTCACACAAGGGTTATAATTTAAGATACTTTTGTGACGGTGGACGGGCAAATGGTAAGCGCCGAAATAACCAACTTACGATATGTAGTAAGAGGATATAAAGTCTATATGGAGATGAAAATCGTAATGACAAGCGGTAAATACAGAGAAATTCGGAATTATGATCCATAACTGATGCAGAAAGAAAAGTCATGAGGCTGATGGTGCAGTTAGAAAGCTCAGTTGTTACACTTGTGGCATGAAGAACTTCTTGGAGATGTTTTGTACTGAGAAACTAGAATTGCTCTGAGAGAATCAGCAGTAGAACCAGTAACCAGAACAGTATCCGGAGATCCCTGTTTCAACAATAGCACCAATCATACCACTGCTTGCTCGTCAGTTGACTATTGAAACGTCTATCTTATCCTCAGGACCATAAGTCTACAACCAAGATCTATCTTGGTTACAACTTATAGTGTCACCCCAGTATCTTAAGAAAGTGAGGTTGTAGAGAGCGATCAGGAGTGACAGACTGTCTGGATCCAGTACAAAGAATAGAAAGAGAAGGAAAATTCCGAACAAGAAAGTAAATCCCTAGACAAGGTATGCAAAGCAGGAGAAGAGAGGCCTCCCCCAGCTACCTCTCTGAAAATACTGGACAGGTAATTACTGGTTAAAAAAGGGAAATGTACGCGAAATTTCAGCAGGATGTGAGTCCCTTCTTTGACAACTGAACTACTTACGAACATTTTCGGTATGGAACTAAATGATTATCAAGGAACAAATACATGAGTTACTCTGGTCCACCTATCTAGTGAGGTTTCGATCGTATGTGGGTGAGTGGCATTTACTAAACAAGAGGAAAATCAAATTTTGACTGGATATTACTTGTGCCACCAACGAAAGCAATGTTTTTAACAACACCGTCATCAGCGCCGACACCACCGTAAACAAAGCAGTCTTTTGCAAGCACCACACAAACATGATTACAATATTCACTTGCCGACAAGACGGAGTTAAGGCAGAAACAAAAACACAGCCTGAAGAAACTTGAGCTGCTGACGCTACCGAAAACAGAAGGAATACTCTCCATGAACCCCACAGTTGTATATAAAAGCAAAAGTGAGTTATTGGAGCAGATATTAACTCTTAGTTAAAATAAAAACAAAAGACTGATTTCTTTTGAAGACATCGACTGATAACTATATGATGTTAAAGAAAATATTTTAACGTTGAGTCTGAATTTTCCGACGGAAGGTGTACAATTTTGGAGATGGGGAGGTCATTTCAAGGAACCATTTCTCTAAGTCAAAACTGTGGATTATTCACCCTTCTTCAAGATTATATACGTGATCTCACACTTTCTCTTCTCTACCCAAGTTCACATTTAAATTATGATACATAAACGTAAGTGGCGTTGGGTCAAAATTGAAGTCGTTAATTGCTCAATGACCTCAGATCACTATATATAGACATCGTGGTCATTAGAGAGACGAAGATTTCTGGGACGCATGCCTTTATCCCCATCCTTAAGGACTACGACGAGTAGAATATTAAAAAAAAGAAAAACACAGAATAAGATTTAACAAATATTCTATTAGCTTAACGCTTAAAAGGAAGGGAAATGATTCTCAGCTTTTCAGACGTTAGTCCATCGTTAGAGGAAAGCAACGTACTTGCTTTTTACGTAATCTGTCCATGTATGGTCCTCTCGTTCACATTTTTTGGCAAATGATTATTATAATTATTATAAATTATCATCATTATTCAGAAAACATTGTCGAATGGTGGGTGAATGTGGTAAGAATGGTCCGATAGTACAGGCTTGCTCTGAACATGCTACTGTAGATTGAGAGAGAAGCTAGAGGAAAGGGTGCTTGCTATGATGATTAGGGCGACCCTTGTTTTGTGGTGTTTCCAAGAGCAGCTCTTAGAAGTCTCCACTACTTTTGGGAAAGTTTTCTGGTTTGAATTATTCATTTCTTTGTTTTTGTTATTTTACTGTTCATATATATTCATGTAATCCCCCATTATCTCGTATTGTATTTACCGCCCTTGCTCCTTGTGTAAACCCTTAAGACTTAATAAAAGAAGTCACCATCATCATTATCACCATCGTCGTCGTCATCACCATCATCATCATTGTTGGCAGTCATTAGAGTAACAGATGAAATTCCTAGGCGCGCGCGCGCACACAACACACACACACACACACACACACACACGACAAGCTTGTAGAATCGTTAGCATGCCGGACAAAATGATTAGCGGCATTTTTCCAAACTTTAGGTTAAGAGTTCAAATGCCTGTCATCCTTTCAGGATCGATAAATTAAGTACCAGTGATACACAGGGTCCGATGTAATCGACTAGCGCTCACCCGCCAAATTTAAGATCTTGTGCCTAATGTAGAAAGGATTATTATTATTATTATTATTATTATTATTATTATTATTATTATTATTATTATTATTATTATTATTATTATTATTATTATTATTATTATTATTATTATTATTATTATTGTTATCATTGCATTTGCACAGCTTCTAACGCTGGAGATGTACTACAGCGTCAGCTCTTCACTACCAGTGAGCTAAGGTAACACCTCTTATTTTTCGAGCACCTTCTGGAGTATTCGAGCGGTTTCAAGCAGTGCTGTTTTCTGCAAGTGCTCCACCATTATTGCAGCCCCTATTTGTTCCACGTACTTCTCGACATTTTTGCTCACTGTTCCCAGGGCTCCGACAATTATTGGTACTACTGCTACCTTTTTCATCGACCACAACGGCTTAACTTCCCAAGCTAACCTGTCATATCCTTCGACTTTTCTTTCTTCCTTATCGCATACCTTGTAGTCAGCTGGGCATGCTATATCTATGAGCCAGCATAGTTTGTTTTCTTTCTCAGTTATTATTATTATTATTATTATTATTATTATTATTATTATTATTATTATTATTATTATTATTATTATTATTATTTTTATTATTATTATTATTATTATTATTATTATTATTATTATTATTATTATTATTATTATAGTTGTTGTTGTTGTAGAAGTAGGATTAGTGGTAGCAGTAATGCCATTAACATCAACATCATCCCCGCCCCACACACACACCGTCGGCGGTGCTTTACTGCTACACTCAATGTTCTTTCAATTAGCATCTATTTAGTTAAGCTCTATCCCAGAATTAATGTTTCCGGAAGACATTCCATGGTATTTCCAACTAAAATAAATTAAATGGCCTTCAACTGTCCTAATTTTCCGTACACATCTATTTATTACATGCTAGTCACCTTTCGCTCTGCCCTTTATCACCATTATTATTATTACTATTCCTCCTTCTCTATTATTATTATTATTATTATTATTATTATTATTATTATTATTATTATTATTATTATTATTATTATTATCATTATTATTTGTATTTAGGATTTGCAATATCTTTTCGTTTTCTTCTGTTCCACCTCGCTCTAGTAATTTCTCCTCAACTTCATTTGTGCATACAAAAATGCATGCGCACACGCAATCATACATGCATAAATACATACATACACACACATATATATATGTAATATATAAATTTATATATATGATATATATATGTATATATATTATATATATATATATATATATATATATATATATATATATATTATATATATATATATGTATGTATGTATGTATGTATGTATGTATGTATATGTATATAACATACACACACACACGCACGTAGGCACACATACACACATGTATGCGAATATGCTTCATTCTTCATACGCACATTATAATGGCATATATATAAACACATAAGCACACACACACAAACACACATACACACACACATATGTATCGACGTACGTGTATAAACGCGTATGTGTTTGTATGTGTGTATGTGTGCACGTGTGTGTATGTGTGTGTGTGTGTGAGAGAGAGAGAGTACGGGAGAGAGAAGAGAAAAGGAAGCAGAGTTTGAGTATATTCATGAAAGTTTCGCTGCTTCAGTTTATAATATGCTTAAATGCACATATATGCACTTATAGATGCAGTATTACTTCAGTGTAAGTGTGCATACAATAAGAAAGTAAGAGGGATGAAAGTAAGAATGAAGAATAAGAAAAAAATAGATAAAAGGAAGAGACTGATACTGATAGACGGCAAGATAAGGACTAGAACATGTACTTACACATACAAACATATTGAAACACTGGCATACGTACACGAACACATACACTCACAAACACACTCATACATACACATATATATGTACACACAGACATGTATATATATTTGTGTATATGTATGTGTGTACAAAGCGATAGATAAACTGATAGAGAGAGAGAGAAAAGAGAAAAGAGAAAGAAAAACAGAACATGGTGGAAAAAAAGGTGGTGGGGAGATGACTGAGAGAGTGCCTTTTTAATAGATACAGATAGAGAAAGAAGAAAATATATAGGAATAAAAATGGTATTCAGATTTACAATTTACTATAGAGAATTAAAATATTGTTCAGTATTTAGAGATTTTTTTTCTCTCTCTCCTTTCTTGCCTTCTTGTATTCACGTTTTCTCATTCGCATACCATCTGTCACTCTTGCTCTGCCTCTCCGTTTGCCTGTCACTCTGCTTCTCTTCTTTCCCTTTTGACACACACACACACACACACACACATACATACATACATACATACATACATATATATATATATATATATATATATATATATATATATATATATATATATATATATATATATATATTATTTTGTTTAAAAGAGTTCCAACACTGTCTGTTTTTTTATGTTTTATTTATATTCCTGCAAAACCAATGTGGGATATAGAATATGGAATATACAATATATAATATAATATACAATATATAATATAAAATAAAAATGGATGGTATTATGAAATAAAGTATTGAATGTCTTATTGAATATATATATATATGTATATATATATATATATATATATATATATATATATATATATATATATATATATATATATATATATACATACATATACAGACATATACATGTATTTATATTTATTAATTTGATATATATGTAATATATAAAATATTGTATATTTATTCGTATTTATACATATACGTGCATAAATATTTATTAATTATACATATATGCGTATATGTATATGTGCGTGTATGTATATTTGTGTCTGTCTGTCTGTCTCTATATATATGTGTGTGTGACTATGTGTGCATATGTATATAAATATATATATATATTTGTATATATTTTTTCATACATACACACATGCATGTATTCATGCATATATAAATACCAATGTGATAACTTATATCTCTGATACATTCTTAACCTTTTTCTTTTTTTACATCACTGATTCTTTACTGCCTTCGGTTCACTATACTTCGTCAACCATCTTCCCACCTTCACCCGCCTTCTTATCCATAATCTATCTATCCCTCAATCTCTTCGAAAGTCTCTTCGCCAACCAATTATTTCACACCTCGCACTAATCTCATTTTCGGTCCATTAAAACTTTCCATCTGTATATTAACCAGACAAAATTTGCCATTTACGTTGTAGGAATAGATTTTTAGACATAATTCCACGGAGCATTAAACAGTCGCAATCCAGATGGAACTTTAGATGTAACTCGTTCGATACATAATTTGAAAACAGAGTACAGCTTTTTAAAGTATTACTTGGATAGCATTTGATAGAAATTACTTTCTTCCGATATCACATTCATCTTATAGCTATGTTTTAATATTAGCATAATTCAATATTAATGTCGTAATATCAGCACATGTTATTAGATATCTGGCAATATCAACATAGTCTAATGTATTTGTTTCCGTATATCTACAGAATCAAATAGTCGTTAGCCTATTTTATGTTATCTTCTAGAGCAATCTGCCTTCTACAAGTAGAATATAACTTAGCTAATTTTTTGCTTAATTTCTAGAAGTATAGAGATGAAAAATGTAGATGGTCATTAACGGCTTAGTTTCGGTTTCGTAGCGTTAAGCTAATGAGGGATAGATCTCTTGGATAGAACTTTAGGCTATAAGCTGTAGCGTTCTCATAGCCGATACTTATTCTCGTCAGCTAAATGAAGTGAAGCAATCGAGAATAAAGGGTTCTACCAATAAATACAAAGGAGCAATGTCTGAGTTAATAGTTTTATAACGCTATGCAATCAGCCATCTTGGCAATACAATATTATGTTACTCAGAGACGCAATTTTCGCATAATAAATCTGTACTTAGGTTACTATTAATATATTGAATCCTGTGAATTAACTTGAAATAAATACGCATTGGGGGAAAATAAGATTAGCTGCACAGTATAACTGTAAGTATTTCAAAACAAAAATGCTGACACTACCTTTACAAATGTGTTTCTAGACCAACTGGTGTTCATTCTTGCAATTTTACAACTACGATGAACTCTATACATAATTCATAAAAGCCCATAATACGACCAAGACCTGCTTGCAGTTTCTCTTCAACTTACCGAAATAATAAAATTAATAAACGATGCTCTCTTTTCCACGTCGCATAATTATTTCCACTTAGCGTCATAATGCCTCTGCGTTAACGTTAACGTCATTTTACTTTTAACGCCATATTAAGACAAGCTTCTTAAAATATTTTAAAGTGTTTTTCTGGTGTGGAAAAGTGTATAAAATATTAGGTTGCCAGCTCATGACCTTTGAATTTAAATCTTCTGTATGCATTTCATTGAGACACATGGCAAAATAATTTAGTCTACATAGTTTTAGTTCACCCTGCTCTTCTTATGAGAAAGTCACAATGTGAGATTAACGTGCTATCCAAGGTATACATATTTACATCTCCTCTGTTTAATAAAAGGGCAATTGGAGTAACGTAGTGACTTTCTGATCTGGCAGAAAAGGCAACGAAATATATATATATCATTAGAATATATATTCCAAATAATTTATATAAATGGTTATATGTAGGTGTATATCAACGTAAATAATATTCATGTAGAATAAAATAATTTTAACATAAGTTTTAAAGTCGACAAAAGAAGTTTGTAAAACTACTTACAGTAATCCAAGTCTTTTACCTGGTGGAACATATATTATGACAAACGTTTACTTACAGATATATAAACTAAACATAGACCTTGTTATTCACATCAGTCACAGAGGTCTTGCAAATGAAAATGGTACAGCCCGTTTTTCTTGACTATGCCATATGAAGAAAGCGGTATTCTCAAATAGAATAATACGTATATAATGTAGTTCAATATAAAAAATATGTTGTCCAGCGGACATTTACATAATGATAAAAGATAAAGTAAACATCTATGCCATAATTTGGAAATATAACACCTGGTCAACAACGATTTATATACCATGTTGAGTCAAAAGTTCTCTACATATTTCAAGCTTTAATAAATAGTTCAAACAAATTACATACGAAAAGGGCTTATTCATCAAAATATATCCCATCATATGCTATTGTCTGTTGCCATCGTTGTGCCAGAAGCTCGGTTCCACGCTTATACCATTTGGCTGGATTAGAGGCAAAAATCTCTCTGCGCCAGTTTTCAACCTCATCCATATTGTTGAACTTCCATCTGTTCACGAAATGAGCCATGGCTCGGAAAAGTGGTAATCTGGTGGTGCAAGGTCAGGACAGGAGGGAAAGTAAAGCAGCATTTCTAATCTCTCAAGTTCCCCAAGTTTGCACTTGGTTATAGTGACAGTGTGTGCTGGAGCATTTTCATGCTGTAGGAGTGCGCATCTTCGATTGATCAATGCCAGATAGCGGGCTTTCAAGCATTATACATTCGCCTCATTTGTTGAGGAAAAATGTTGGCGCTTACAACATGACTATCTGGGAGAAGCTCAAAGTACAACCCCCACCAGAAATTCCACCAAACACACAACATAACCTACTGTTCAAACTGACTTTGTTTGACAAAAAGTTCTGAAGCCTGACCAGAACGAAGTCATTGGTTTCTCTTACTAGGTTTACGAAAATAGATTCATTTTTCATTCTCAGTTACAATTCGGGCATCTCGAGGATTTTCCTGCAATTATTTACAAATATTCACACGTCGTCGACACTGGTCAGTGGTTAGTTCATGAAGAGCTTCTCAACAGCGCCTGTTCACAAGTCCACGCTTATGAAGGAGGTGTCGATTAGTTGTGCTTTATGAAGGGCCAAGTTCTGCCGATAATGTACGATACTTGTGCTTGTTTATTGCTCAACTATTTCAAACAAGGCCTAACTTCCACAACAGAAGGTCTCCCTAACTTTGGTTTGTCATCGAGGCCGGGTCACTTTCATTAAAGCGTCTAAACCAGTTTTGTGCCACACGTTCCTTGATAGTTCCTGAGCCGCTCACATCAGTCATTTCTTTCGCCACTGCCCTGACACTCAGTCCTTTTCCCACAGGTAGCGGAGAATGGCTCTAATTACAATCTTTTCACTACCCATCATCAAAGATTTGGCATAAAGCATATAAACAATTCATCAACGATTGTACATCAGGGTGTATCAAATTAATGATATAATACGCAGATACAAAGATATGAGTTGACAAAAATCTTCAGTGAAAATCATAAAAAACTTTTGACTTAACCTGGTATATATATATATATATATATATATATATATATATATATAAAGTCAGAGAAGAAATGGAACAACATATAAGTTGATCATTAGTATTGAATGATCATAGTTTAGTTATCGTTAAGATAACATTTACAGCTGTTTTTGTTTGTTATTTTTGAGGTAAACTTGCGTTTAACTCATTCCATGTTACAAACATAATCAAAATGATTTGAATTTTACCAGAGAAATATTCTGATGATGTTTGTTACATAGAACGAGATAAACCCAAGTTTACCTCAAAAATAAGAAAAAAGAAAACAGAAGCAGTTGTAAATGTTATCTTAACCATGACTAAACTATGGACATTCAATACTAATGATCAACATTTAATTGTTACATGTTGCTCCATTTCTTTTACCTTATGTGAATATATTAAACTACGGTGTACCCTTAAATTACCAACTACTGTTAACCTTACAGCAAGGCCTATACATAGTTAGGTAATGCACCAGTAGTGCCTACAGATACATTTATCCCTTAGACTGTTGTATAACCTCTAACTCATAATTTATATATATATATATATATATATATATATATATATATATATATATATATATATATATATATATATATATATGTATATATATATATATATATATATATATATATATATATATATATATATATATATATGTATATATATGTATATATATATATACATATATATATGTGTGTGTGTGTGTGTGTGTATATGTATGTAGGTATGTAGGTATGTGTGTATGTATGTATGTCATCATTCAGTTTTATTTAAAGATTTCTTGTCAATAGAGAAAGAGCCAAGACTCCTTCATTGGAATTTCAACATCAACAAGGTATTTTAGCATGTATGTATGTATGTATGTATGTATGTATGTATGTATATATGTATGTATGTATGGATGGATGTATGTATGCATGTATGTATGTATCTATGTATAAATATGTGTGTATGTGCGTGTGTGTTTGTGTCAATATAGTTGGTATTCTCTAACTTGCGGGATACTTCATAAATTTTATGAAGTAGACATGTGTAGTCGTTGAGGGAGTAGCATCACAATCAGTGGATGTAAGATAGGCTAGCTGATATTTATAGACATGATACTACTTGGCTCGTCAAGAAGGTTTTCCCGGTGCACCCTACATGTTTGTCGAACATCACTGAGATAAGTGGAGAGGTTTAATTATCTCGGGGTAATATGTGTGTAGTATTTCTATAAGTATGAATGTACATTGGCTTCGGACGAAATTTGCTTAGTGAGTGCAAAACCAGGCCCAATTTTTTTACAAACAAGGACTTAGTGTTTATTTATTTATTTATTTATTTATTCTTATTCTTTCTGCTTTGAGAAGAAACCAAACTTCAAGCTACCTTTTACAGATCACTTTTTATGCAGCTTTCTAAACCAGACCTCTCAGAGCGTCATTAACACACAGACGCACACAAATCCTACCACACAAACACACACTACTCACACAAACACAAATGCACACATGCACACACACTACCACACAAACACACATACTGACCATATTCACATTTTCTTCTCCCAGAGAGCACTTTCTCTTCCTCCTTCTACTTCCGGTCACTTCAGAAATGTAACTGCACGAGGACTGCAGATGATTTTTACTCCTTCCTTCTTCCCCTTTGAACTTTTCTATCTTTCTTGTTTCCGACGAAGAGCTATGTTCTAAACGTAAAACAACAGCGCCATATTAATATATTACCTGTGCTACTTCCTCACCACACACACACACACACACACACACACACACACACACACACACACACACATATATATATATATATATATATATATATATATATATACATATACTTATCCGTCTAAACTTGGAGGGAGAAAATAGAAAGAAAACCATTCACGCTAGTTAATTGCAAAAAATCTGGAATTCGAAAGAATAAAAGAGTTAATAAAGCACAAATAAATAACATAGGAACCAAAATAAACAAAACTGACGACGAAACAATAAACTACTTCTTATTTAGTCCAAGACAAAATGATTTGAGTTGAATGTTTCTAAAATAGTAAGTATATAAAAGAAATTCTTCAATTATCGAGCATTAAAAGAAAAGATACTTCAATTTTTGTTTGTCATTGTTCCATAAATGAAGACGAGAATGACCATTTACCGAGCATTGAAAACTGGCAGCAATCATTTTGTCAGCTGTAAATCGACACTGAATTTCACATTAAAACTCAGATCCAGGGACAATTGGATAGTCGGAAAATATATGTATGTATGTATGCATTTAAATATATGTGTGTGTACACACACACACACACACACACACACACACACACACACACACACACACACACACACACACACACACACACACACACATACTTACTTATACGTACATGTATAAAAAATAGTTATTTCACCAATATATTTTCATCCCAAAGTCTATGAATATATTCATTCAAATATTGCAAATATTAATCAGACATTAGTATCTCTCTCTCTTTATATATATATATATATATATATATATATATATATATATATATATATATATATATATATATATATATATTTATCTATCTATCTATCTATCTATCTATCTATCTATCTATCTATCTATCTATCTATCTATCTATCTATCTATCTATCTATATATATATATATATATATATATATATATATATATATATATATATATATATATATATATATATATATATATATATATATTTATTTGCATATATCTATACATATGTTTATGATACATATATATATATATGAGTAGATATGTAATGCTTACCCATTCAAATATTAATAAGGCATTAATTAGTTTCCCTTAATATATACATACATGCATGAACACAAACACGCACATACGCACGCATATATAAATACATACACACATTCCTTCATATGTACATGCATACATGCATAGATTTAAGAAAAACTATTTCTAACTTATTTCACCATTTCACCAATATATTTTCCATCCCAAATTCTATGAATATATTTATTCCTCTAAATATTAATAAAACAATAGTCTGTCTGTCTGTCTCTATCTGTCTGTCTGCCTGTCTGTCTCTCTACAAACACATATATAAATACTTAGACATACATGTATAAGTATATACACACAGGCGCGTGTGTGTGTGTATGTGTGTGTACTATACATATAAATTTGAACATTATATGCATGTTATATATGGGTCTATATGATAATACCCATTCAAATATTAGCAATATATATGTATGTCACAAGATTGTATTTAGTATGAAGAAATAAAAAAGTACAAACCTGAAAAAAATTATGAAACTAACCACTATCTTACTATACTGAATTTCTTTACGCAATAACTGGATTACCTTGCAAGCTTCAGACATAGGATAAAAAGCTTCTATAAACAACATAAAAATGAACTGATTAATGAAATATTTGAAGGAGCAAAGAGCAATTGTGTGAACATCCTATCGCCATCGTATCTGAAACTAAGACCCATTCTAGGAGGTTTGTCGACCGAAACATATCGCTTCAGCAATTTCCTAGACATGCTGCTAAAGCCTTTCCTCAAGTACATAGAAAATTTTATACGAAATGGTTTCGATATACTCAATCATCTCCCCAATGCAGTAAAAAAAAAAGCCACCTGTACTGTTACATATGACGCTGGGATCCTATATGGCAATATACGTCACAATTATGAAATCGAATCTATTGACTCATTTTCTTATGAAATACCAGAACGGATAGATAGAAAGTTTACTGTAGCTGTCTTCCAATTCATTTTAGAAAACAACTACTTCATATTCGGTAACACAGACTACCGAGAAAAGTTGGGATTGTTCATGGGAACAACATTTGCTCCAACATATAACAACTTAGTCATGGAATGCCATGAACTGAAAATCTACGGAAAATTCCCTGAAATATTTGAAGATTTCAGCCGTTTTTTGAAACAAAACTGGAAGAGGCTTGTGGACGATTGTTTTATCGTATGGAGGGGAAGTATTGACAGATTATACGCAACACAAACCCTCACATCTAATTCACAATGGAAACACAACTCTAGAAACGGACATATACTTGAAATTTTCCTTTTTACAATGTGCAACTTGGAACACACAATCGGAGCAACATCCTATTCAGTCTAACGAAACGAATACGTACAATTCCGAAGCGAGAAACTAGACAAAATAAGAAAATAACTAATCATCAGACAATACCCCATAAAGTTGATTGAATTTGGAATTCAGAAAACTAAACAAATATCCAAGAATTTTTAACAAAATACAAAAATAGAGAAAAATGCCATTCCATATATTTCAAATTCTAGCCCAAGAAACATCGAAATATTCGCCTATATTATAAACCTGCCAATGTATTACAGGACTAAAATGTCTTGGAATAACTTCTCGTTTAAAAAAAGCCAGCGGCAAACAAACTCACTAAAAAATTTATTGACCAATACGAAGCTGCAAACACAGACAACATACTCTGAAGTTAGTAAATGCAACAGACAAAATTGCTGAGTGTGTACCTAGATATGGGATACCCCGAATTCCATTTAAAAGAGGGCACATACCTTCAAAATTAAAAACAATTTCCCCTGCGATTCGGACAACATAATTTACATTATACCATGTAAAGGTTGCCGAGAACATTCCATGAGACAAACAGATATGGCACTCAGAAAAGAATGACGGCACACTGCCAACAAATCAGGGAACGTAATTATCTATATGTCCATTCAGGGACACATAGATAATTATGCAGGACAGATCTTACTAACTATTCTGTCTTCTGTTTCTACCAGTGGAGCGGCTCAATGACGGAACATCAACGGAAGAGTAAAGCAATATATTTTATTAACAAATAAAAACCAAAGTTCAATGCATTATTCTTTAATTAACTCAATAACACCGATTATATCCATGATTTTACACAGTATCTGATATAAATACATCATTTCAGTAAATGATAACAAGGCTATAATGAATACTGGTAACTGCTCTGATTGGAGACAAAACAGAAATATAGTATTTTATTATGTTTAGATCAATGTATTTCTTCTCTATTATTTTGTGAACATATGTATGTTGAATATATGTACGTATACCTGGAAGCATGTTAGTATATATGTATGTATGTATGTATGTATATCTGTGTGTATGTGTGGGTGTGTATGTATGTGTTTATATATAAATATATATATATATATCTTTGTGGGTATGTTCATGTATGTGAGCATGTATGTATGTATGTAATATATGTATGTGTATAAATGCAAACACATAAAGACTGTGAGTGTGCCTATGTAAATATATATATGAATGTGTGTGTATGTGTATAAGTATATATGTATATGTATAACATATGTATCTGGGTGCATGAATTTATATATATATATGTGTGTATATGTATATATGTTTGAATATGTGTGTGCATGTGTGTGTGCATGTGCGTGTGAACGTGTGCGTGTGAACGTGTGCGTTTATTTAAAAACCTCTGATACGTATGTGAATTGAAAGAGTATTACAAAGTTAAGTTTTATCTACTACATTGTCACTTTGAATTTGGACTAATAATAACAAGAACGACGACACAAACATAAATAATAATAACCTGTCTAAAAAAGACTGGTGAAACACTTTCTGGGAACAGAAGACCCATCTTTTATAAAACAAATCTATTTATGTTTTTTACTAATATTTTATTTTAAAATCCTCCCGTCTCTCAAAAAGGAAACTCTTTCTTTTATGTAAATAGAAATATACATCATCATTATCATCGTCGTCTATTTTGTCTTGGCTTCTACGGCTGGATGTACTTCCTAACGCCAACGACTCCACAGAGTGTAGTGGGTGCCTTTTACGTGTCACCGACAAGAAGGTCTTTTACGTTTCACCGGCACTGGCCTCGACTAAGATTTCACTTGGATTGACGTGTTTCTCAAGTCCAGCAAATAACCAAAGGTCTCGGTTACTTGTCATCGCCTCCGTGAGACTCAACATTCGAAGATCATTAGAAATATCATTTTCTGAAAATATTAACCCTTATTAAAAGTACATAAGCAACATAAAACCACAAACCAAAAGTTAGGTTCCTTCGTCTGGAAATACCCTATGCAACATACATATTTAATCAACACATGGTCCTTACATATCCTGGAAGAATCACCTAAAAGTGTTATGAGTTGAATAATAGTACAAACCGAATCCTGGTCAGTTCGCAACATAAACACAAAAATTTGTTCATTTAAAATATTTTTAAGAGGAAAAACTCGAGGTAATATGTGATTCTTTGTATCGTCTCTTTCTTGCTTTTACTTGTGTTATATAAGGCAAACTGTTGTGACGAGAGTACGACACCCTCTGACGAGAATAGACGGGGCAATTACATATATATATAATAGGAGGCTGACGTAGTCGGCAGTTCTTAGTTTGGTCAAATTTTTGAAATTGTATCGTTCACAGTTGGAATTCTACCGTTGCGGATAGGTTATCCTATTTCAAGGTCCTCCCTGGCGAGGTTGCCTGTTGTAGCTGTTTATTTAAATTGTTATATTGTTTGCTTTTGTTTTGCTTTATCTCCCCCAGTGGGGGCAAAAAATTACAGTAGTAGTAAGGAAGTAGTAAGTAAGTAGTAAGTACAGGAGTGGTAAGGAAGTTGGGTGTGAAGACCCTACTTAATCTCATTGGGTAAAAAGACAAGGGGTAGCCGTTGGACTAGATGACTACGGGCTAAACCAGAATTTTTGATTAAAAAATTGTAGACATAAAAGGAAAAGACGAAAAACTAAAAACTGTATAAATTTTAAAAATTCATCCTTCATATATACTGGGTGTCCCAAACAGATGTACTCACTCTTTGACAGACGATTACTAATGTATTGTTTTTTGTGATGTACTGGCTTACCTCGATGCAACAAATCCAAACAAATGGATTGGGAGGAGAGGTAGCGTTGAATTTCCTGCACGTTCCCCAGACCTCACGCCAATGGATTTTGTTTTGTGGGGACATCTCAAAGATAAGGTTTACGCTGCAAAACCAGTGACAATTGATGATTTGAGAAATGAAATTCGAATACAATTCCAATTCCAAAGGAAATGTTTGGCAATGTTGTCGAATCCCTTGTTGGACGTTATCAGCTTTGTTTGGAAAATTTAGGAAGGCAGTTTAAACATTTGCGAACACGCAAGAATGAGAGAGAACATGAAATAATTCTAAATGACAATAAATAATCGTTTCTACAATTTATTTTCCTTAATTTAATTTAACTTTTTAGGGTTGTATGTATGTCAATAAACATCTACTTGAACACAAAATGCATGAGTACTAGGAAGTCAAAGAGTAAGTACATCTTTTTGGGACACCCTGTATATATATATTTTAAGAACAATATAAAATAAGGACTCATAATCGCTTTATTTGTCTTGTAATGTCCTCTATTTTCCTTTCTGTATTTGATATTATTATCATAATAAAGGATGAAGTTCGTAGTTTGGTCTTCGAAGTCCAGCTACTTTTTGTTACTGCCGCTGTTTCTAGTTTGTATTATTATAACATTATTACAGTGTATTCTTTATCTAACGCAGTTTCAACCCTTACAAGCACGCACCCCACAAATACAAACACATACACACATTCTATGGCTTTCGGCCGAAATGGTAAGTTAGTTTCTTTGCTCGTAGCCCGATTTCTGTTGTGCTTGTTATTTTTCCAGTGATTGATGCTTTTCGTGGTGCCCAATTATAATTATAAGTTAATTATAAAATTTTGGATTTGCCATTTATCGGCTTTTGCTTGTTGGCCACCTATATTATTGTTGTTATTATTCATTTTACTAATGATAATAATCAATAATGATGTCTATAAAAATATTTTCGAATATCTATTCATTTAGTAATTTCATATTGCTATGTATATATCCATACATACTTTCACAAACATGTATATAGAGTATTGAAGTAACATGCAAGGAACCCCAAAACAGCTGTATTAATTAATGTCAACATTTACTGAGACAACCGTTTACGAGAGATACTACGGTTTCCTACAAGACTCCAATGTGAGAAAAAGATTTATCCTTTGCTTTGTATCCAGTTATTCATCTTGGAAGACTTAGCATTATCAGCTAAGAATTATTATGAATTAGTGTTGCAAAAATGTTGGTGCAACTTTTCCTACGGTGTCTAGATTAATTATTAAGTATAGCTTCACAGTATTGTGGTTTCATACAAGACTATTGTCACTGTACTAGACATTCAGCATTTTAGATTAAGTTGTTAATCTTTCATTGCTTTTCGTGTCTAGATAACATGATTTTAGATCAAGTTATTGTTTTTACATTACTGTGAGTTGTATTGAGGCAAAATACAAAGAAAAGTCTTTAAAAACATTATCTGTTTTTTATAAATAATTATATTTTATATGATAGCTCATGCCTGGCACTGCAAAATACTTTCTAATGCGGCCTCGTCAGATGACATTTAATTCTTTTCCCACCTTCGATGCATTTTTCCGGTAAATTCGACTAAGAAGTATTGCAGATGTTCGATAAACAGACCCACCTGATCAATACATTATAGAGAAAGTGGGTGAAAAGTATTTTACAAGCACTTGTTTTCTTAAGGTATAGGCCGTTCAATGGCGTACTAAATTGCTTTTATGTTTGATATTTATTTTTAACCTTCATTTCTTTTAGGTCTCGACTTTCACTTTCTCCCTTGTACGTTTGATAGTATTTTACTTACAGTACACTAGAGTCAACAATTGTCTTTGCTCCTTAGTAAAAAAAAAAAAAAAAAAAAAAAATATATATATATATATATATATATATAAATACATAGTGTGTATATATGAACGTATATGTGTGTGCGCGCATGTGTGTGCTTGTGTGTGCTTGTGTGTGTATATATATACGTGCACACACACACACAAGAATTTAATATGACGTGTTCTTTTGAGAAGACACAAGAATTTCGTTTTCAGGAAAGTCAGTGCTGTGATGTTGAAGATGTTTTTTAAAAAAAATATTACTGGTTTATCTGAAGTAAAAATAGCTTAACCAGGAAAGGGAACATCATTGCAGAATGTCAGAAACTTAACTTCCGTTGTTAGTTGTTAGCTTTAATTATTAAATCAGTCTTGGGAAGAGGACATGGTTGTGTAGTTAATAAGAATGCATTACAATTTAGTTTCTTCGCGTATTCGTATCCCAATGCACAGACGTTGAGCAGCTTTTTTTTCTTCCACAGTGAGGAATAGAAAAACCAATTAGAAATAACAGTCAATTACTAATATTCATATATATATGTCAATATAATGCAATTTTGATTTAATAACTAACATTATCTTAATTACTAAATAAGCTAGCGCGAACCTAACAATTATTTTCAGTGGACACTGTCTGTATTTAATTTTTCTTAGTGTTTTAGTTAAAATATGCTAATTTTCTACTTCAACTTGAGCATAATATTCTAGATATACTTAGTAATTCTTTCGTCATTCGTTCAGCATGTATGATGGCATCTAAGCTTCGCTGAGAAGGTCTGATAATACCAAAACATGTTTGAATTTATTTACTGGAATAATTTAAGTTCATCATTAACTCATCTTTTTCTCACTGGATAATTACTACTAGTTAGCTTTTCAATGTTCAATGCCTTAAATACATTATTTATCAGAAAGAATACTATGGTCTTAAATATTACTGCGACATTCGTGTGTTTGAAGGTTACACTTTAAACAACTATGGAATGAAATCGAAAACATAAAGCAATGCCATAGAGATCAATAAATTTACCCATCAAAAGGGACATAAAAAATGATAAAAACCAGATTTTCACCCTTTCTGTTAGTTAATATAATTAGCATATCACTCACTAATTTCATAGATACGCTATGGTTATTGATATTACCAAATTTAATGTATCTAGGTGTAAATAGTTGTGATATTGATGCCAATTAACCAAAAATCTATCAATATATTATCGCAGTTCCATATTATCAAAGCTTGTTTTTAAAATACAACTGATTAATGTTTATTTCTATCGCCGCATTCCTCGTTGCATGGTATATTAATACTCTAATGATACATTATATACATATCGATAATGGCGCCGTACATTTCACCTGAATAAAATGGTTTAAAGCTTGGACTTTTACGAGAGTAAATAGAGTAATTAATGCTAGTCTTAAAAAGAAATTAATTACTAATAACGTTCCATATTGCTAAAAAGAGTTGATTGAAAATCCAGATCTTTCAAAATCATGGGGTCGCTTTACACTCAGATGTATGTAGTGAGAAGTGTTGTATGATACATTATGTAACATTAAAATATATGAAACTAAAATGAAACTATAATTTTCACGAACTAATAAAGGATAATAAATGTAGACGCGCGACTTATGAGTAATAACAGCTAAATTCCTCTCAAATCAAACCCTACAGTCAATGAAAAGAGATAATACATATAGGTTAACAGAGTCTCGGATAAACTATGACTGAAAAGACAGGATGGCCAAAGCTAGGGTTCTCTTTGATAGATCAAAAATCCGATTGGTGAAGGTTGAGGGAGACAGCAGCAATAATCACTCAACCATAAACCATGGAGGTTATTTTCCATATGTGTTCTCATATAAAATATGTCATTAGAATATCGCAGTAAAGAATCAAAAGAGGAATTCTTTAGGCTGTGCCAACCAGCAGGAGACGTAGGGGTAGACCAAGAACAAGAAGTTTAGATAATATCAATAGTCTCAGTCACGTTTGGGAAGCCAGCCGCGAAGTCTAATGACAGTTGCTTCCAATAGGACCTATAGAGGAAGTGCCAGAGGACTCTACGCACTCAGTTCTTCGAAGAATCGTGAGGAGAGGATGGATGGATGGATGGATGGATGGATGGATGGATGGGTAGATGGACGGATATATAAAACCTAAACAAAAATGTAATGCGGGATAAAATTCTAAAGCGCAATACTCGGTTGCTATAACCATTAACAGAATTTTTTAGGACTTTAAAAAGCGTCCCTATGCTACTTTACAATATAGATCGAAATAGTCATTACCTGGCTATTGTTCACAAAGTTTCCCTGTTAAATTTAAGTTTTAAGGCACCTTTCTTAAAATGCAAATTTGATAGAGACTTGCATTTATATGTCTTGAAGGTATGTTTTAACATTGTAACATTTATCATTGTAACAGTCATCAATTTTGCGAATGTAAACCACTTCCATTGTTGTATAGACATTGTTTTGCCAGCACTCTACAGATGCTGCCAACCAAAGCACTCGTAATTCTCCCAGTAATATTAGCTTTTTTCTTCAAACCAAAGATATATGCTTAAAGTAAAATAAATAATTATATCAATTCTTGTGCCCAATGTTTCCTTTTAGTAGTTCAGTTTCATCAGCTTGCTTCTTATACATCTGTCTCTCTGCGGTATATTGCGACATGTATTATTATTATTATTATTATTATTATTATTATTATTATTATTATTATTATTATTATTATTATTATTATTATTATTGTTCAGTAGTTTTATTTTTATAACGTGCTTTCACTTCACTACCGAGCGCAGCTCTGTGCGCCTTGGGTATGTGCTGTGGTTTGCTGTGGTGCTCTTATGTTTACTGTATTGAAAGTGTTTTGCGTAGAATGTGTGCAGTACCCAGTAGTGCAATTTTCTGTATGTTATATATATTTGTAAGTCCTGGTGTTTTTGTTATGTATTTGTCTGAATATTTTTTTATTATACCTAAGGCACCTACTATGATAGGAATTGTTTCTGTTTTTAGACTCCACATTCGAGTTATCTCTATTTCCAGGTCTTTTATTATTATTATTATTATTATTATTATTATTATTATTATTATTATTATTATTATTATTATCATCATCATCATCATGATCATCATCATCATCATCATCATCATCATTATTATTATTATTATTATTATTATTATTATTATTATTGTTGTTGTTGTTGTTGTTGTTAATGTGGCGAGCTGGCAGAGTCATTAGCATGCTGGAAGAAATGCTTAGTGCAATTTCGTCCATCGCTACCTTCTGAGTTCAAATTCTGCCGAGGTCAACTTTGCTTTTCATCCTTCGGGCTCGATAAATTAAGTATCAGGGAAACACTGGGGTCGATGAATCGACCTATCCCTCCCCCATAAAATAGCTGCCCTCGTGAGAAAATTTGGAATTATTATTATTATTATTATTCAGTAGTTTTATTTTTATAACGTGCTTTCACTTCACTACCGAGCGCAGCTCTGTGCGCCTTGGGTATGTGCTGTGGTTTGCTGTGGTGCTCTTATGTTTACTGTATTGAAAGTGTTTTGCGTAGAATGTGTGCAGTACCCAGTAGTGCAATTTTCTGTATGTTATATATATTTGTAAGTCCTGGTGTTTTTGTTATGTATTTGTCTGAATATTTTTTTTATTATACCTAAGGCACCTACTATGATAGGAATTGTTTCTGTTTTTAGATTCCACATTCGAGTTATCTCTATTTCCAGGTCTTTGTATTTTGAAAGTTTTTCCATTTCTTTTAGAGAAACGTTGTCATCTGCTGGTATTGAAACATCAATTAGAAGGCATTTTTTTCCTTCATGATCTTTGACAACTATATCTGGTCTATTTGCCTTAATTTCTCTATCTGTGTGTATTGGCATATCCCAGAGTATGGTTGCTTTCTCGTTTTCTGTGACCTTTTCTGGCGTGTGTTTATACCATCTTTTTTCTGTTGCTATTCCATAATGTTGGCATAGCTTCCAGTGTATATAGGTCCCAGCTCTGTCGTGTCTGTGAATATACTCCTTCTTAGCCAGGACTGGGCAGCCAGAGATAATATGATTTATTGTTTCTTGTCGATCTCCACATATTCTACAGTTACTTGTTATATTTCTTTTCATTATGTGTTTTTGGTAATTTCTGGTGGGGAGGCTTTGGTCTTGTGCAGCAATTAAAAATCCTTCAGTCTCTGCTTTGAGTCCTGAGCTTCTCAGCCATTGCTGGGATTTTTCTCTGTCTATTTCTTTCGCATTTAGTTTAGCCCAGTATTTACCATGTAGGGGCTTTTCTTGCCATCGTTTTATCATGGTCCGTTGCTGTTCTAGTTTTAGTTTGGATTTCATTTGTTTTATAGCTTTTGTTGTTTCTTCTTCTTCTTCTTCGTATTTGTTAGGTAGATTGATTTCTTGTTTGTATTTGTCAGCTTCTTTAAATACTGAAAACATATTATTATTATTATTATTATTATTATTATTATTATTATTATTATTATTATTATTATTATTATTATTATTATTATTATTATTGTTCAGTAGTTTTATTTTTATAACGTGCTTTCACTTCACTACCGAGCGCAGCTCTGTGTGCTTTGGGTATGTGCTGTGGTTTGCTGAGATGCTCTTATTGTTACTGTATTGAAAGTGTTTTGCGTAGGATGTGTGCAGTGCCCAGTAGTGCAATTTTCTGTATATTATATATATTTGTAAGTCCTGGTGTTTTTGTTATGTATTTGTCTGAATATTTATTTATTATACCTAAGGCACCTACTATGATAGGAATTGTTTCTGTATTGTCACCCAACGAGAAAAATGTATGTTTGAAAGCTGTTCTACTAAAAAGAGAGAGAGGAGAAAGGTTAAAGGAATTGTTTGGTGAAAAGTTATAAGTGAAACCGGTACAGTATCGTTTTTGATGAATTACCGCCGGTGCTGGCATTCAAAGATTTAATGAAGTATTTAGTGTAAATGAGGGTAAGTGAGGAAATTTAAGAACTGAATAATTAGTGACTATGTGTTACTAATTAAAAAGAAAAAGAAAAAATGGAAAGCCAACAGTTACAAGACAGAATATTAAACTGTTAGTAAAACGTTATATAAAAACAGTTAAATGAAACTGCCTGCTTATGGGGGCAGGTAAGCCATTCCATCCTCATTTTTCATTGTATCCATAAATTCATACGATATGTATGTTTATGTAAGCCATTGTATTGTTCTGTATGTCATTGTACTGTCCCCTCTCTATAAGAGCCATGTGCTCAATAAACGAAATAAGGTCGTTGGTGTTGCCTTGGCGGAGGTTTATGTCACAGGTGGTTTGAGTTTTTTTTCGTCATGTTAGACGTAAGACATAGTATTAAATATTTGTTTAATTGATTGTTACTTTTCAAATTGTTGCTAGTGAATTATTGTTTTTTTTTCCATTGTGGAAAAATGGAGAAAACGCCAGCAGGTGGCCACAGTTATGCGACGGCAACTGGAAAAGGGATATACGTGGTAATGATGGAGGTACGAGGTTGAACCTCGAAAAATGAAGGAATGTGAGAAGGAAATACACTGAAATTAACGCCGCCTGTGGAACCAAGAACCAACGTAATGGAAAAAAAACGGTAATATATAAGACAATGAAGATAGCAATAAGAAAAATAGAAATAGCGACAATAAAGGCTATTGAAGAAAGTTTGAAGAATATAAAAAGACTAACCACATTGACACATTTATAACAAGAGGGAGAAAGTACACTACTGTGGAGGTGTGTTTGCATCAGAAGCGGGTGCAATTAAGCACTCCACAGAGGCAATAAGATCAGAAGAATGGGTACTTTTGCCATCGTACTGTGGCAAACGTGTGGCCAGGATGTGAGTTGGCAAAGTACCCCCAGAGCTGAAAGAAACAAGCAACAGTGGAAGACCTATACAGAATTGTCGAAGAGATAGTGCTGCCCGATGACGTATGATTGAGAGTGGTGGTAGAAGGCAGGCCGCCTATATGTTCTACATGTGGGGAAAAGGACTACATGAAGGCGAGGTGTCCCCAGAGAGAACAACGGATAGAGCAGACGGAGAGACAGGAGAGTACGGACCAGGTGATACAGGTTGAGATAAAGGAGAAAGCAACGGAGGAGGGGTTCACGGTGTTTAAAGAAAAAAAAGCGGGAGAGTGAGCTCTCCGACAGAGCAGTAGAAAAAGAAGAAAGAAGAGATGGAAAAGGAGGAGACCAGGAGGAAGGAAGACGAAATGGTGGTGGATAAAATAAGCGAAAAGGACCTTGAAGTGTTCGAGGTGGAGTTGCATACGGAACAGTCATTGGTTAAGACACCGGTTGTTCCAGTGGAGGAAGAAAATTTAGAAACGCAAGTGGAGAGACTGTTCAGAGTTGGTGGAAGAAAAGAAGGTACCAGGAGCGGAGCAGGAAATTAGAAAACTAATAAGAAAAGGTAAATTTCGATAAAATTTTGTGACGTGTGCAAAAAGCATAGAAACTGAAAAGAAGGTATTAAATTTAAACATATTATAAGAGTATAGTTGCCAACCACGATGGCCTTCACATTCTCGGAATACACATGGGCAACTATACTATGTGTATTCCGAGAATGTGAAGGCCATCGTGGTTGACAAGGATACCTACAACAGACTAAAAAACGTGTGGAGAAGGGATTGACTTGCCAGGAGTGATGGTGGAGTTCGATGAATTGCCACCTTTAGCGGAGCTAAAAGATTTAGAACCTTTCATTAGATATTAAAAAGGAAAAAAGTAAGTAAAATTGTTTTATTGAAGAAAGAAGGAAAAAGGAAAATTGCTTGTTTTTTTTTTAAGAGGTAAAAAGCGGTAAAAACGTGATTAAAAAAAAAAACAATAAGATAATAGAACGATTGTAAATTGATACTGCATGGGAGTGGGGCCCATGCAGCCATTTCATTTTTCCTTTTTATGTAACATCTCATTTTCATTCGGTTTATGTTTTTGTCCCCACTGTGGTATTGTGTCTGTCTTTGTAGTGTCCCCTCTGTGTTGTGGCCGTAGTGCCAACATAAAGAAACACTGGCGGAGGTTTGCGCTCTCTGAGTGCTCTTGCTGTTATTATTTACTTTAAAAGTAAATCTCTGTTTATATAACATCGAACCTAGAGAAAGGTGAAAAAAGAAATAAAATCGACTTTGCTGTGATTTGAACTAAGAACTAAAGAATATAAAGTATTTAGTTCAACTTTTTATTTCTTACTGTCAAACTTCGGCTTTCCTCTGAAGTACTATTGATTTCTTACAGTAGCACCGGCCACAAATATTTACGGAATGGTTATAACCAACTTAATCGATAATGTAATCAATTTAGTAGGCTGCCTCACTGGTGCTGTACCTCACCGCATTTTTCCGTGGCGATATTAATGGAATTAATGCAGCTAGTTTAATTGGCTTATTATGTCGATGATACTTCTAGTAACGTTTCCCTCTGGAATCCTGTGCTTCCTGCTAACACAAGGAAATGAAAGAAGCCCCCCACACATACTCAGCATGCTTAAACAGATACTTTAGTATTACATCAACTGTGTTTTAGTAAAATAAACAGGAAAAAGTAATATTCATTAATATGGCACTTGGATTCAACAGGAATCTTCTTAGATCTTCCAGTTCTTCTATTTCTTTCTTATATCATTTATATATATATTTTTCGCTTCATGTCGCCGCTCCTTCAGGTAATATCATTTGATATTCGCCGTTTGTACTACCTTTTGAAATTATGTTCAAGTTTCTTTATATTTTCTAAGCTGAGGAAATAGTACCAAACATCATCAAGAAATTCACTACGAGCTGTATAAGACAGTTGGTTGAAGAATAAAGGGTTACTTATAACCGCCCACAGCCATCACGCGAATCAATTTCGTATGAGAGCAGTTAAACGCAAGGTCACTAAAAAGCTGT
>NC_142931.1:104583708-104588708 GCF_046866305.1 Octopus bimaculoides | reverse complement strand
GTATTAAATATATATAGGGTTAGGGGATAGTATACTTTCCTGCTTCATAGCAGTCAACAAGGTCCCGTCTGACATATATATATATATATATATATATATATGCATATATGCATATATGTATATATGCATATATACATATATGTATATGCATATATGTATATATGCATATATATATGTACACATGCTTATATATATATATGTATATATGCACATGTATAAATATAGGTATATATGCATATATATATATGTTTGCATGCATATATATAGGTATGTATGCATATATATATATATATATATATATATATATATATATATATATATATATATATATATATGCATATATGCGAGTAAAAAAAAATACAAAAAAGGTGGTTTTTTTGTATGATTGTGTATAGAGGAATATATTATTTTGTTTAAAAGAGTTTCAACACTGTCTGTTTTTTATGTTTTATTTATATTCCTGCAGAACCAATGTGGGGTATAGAATATGGAATATACAATATATAATATTATATACAATATATAATATAAAATAAAATTAAATTAAAATGGATGGCACCATGAAAGAAAGTATTGAATGTAGATGAAATATTGAGTGTTCAATATAAAGGATCAAATATATAAATATAAATATATAAAGGCGACTCGAGTTTCAGGGCTATTTCCCTTCGTCATGGCCGGTATGACAGACTTTAACAGACTATATATATGCATATATACATATATGTCTGGATCGCATCAGGTACATCCATACATAAAGTTGTCTCACTAAAGACACTGAGTTTTGACTGTCATGTTGTTATGTGTCCGTTTGGTTAAGGAATGAAACATTGCTGCAATTTTCAGTCACTATTATCTTTCTTCAATAAGAGTTGCAAACACTCGTACATATAGACAAATGATTTTTGATAAAATGAAATAATAGGGTTCGGGTTTTAGAGTTAGGGCTAGTTTTAGTATTACGGTGAGGGTTATGATTATTTTTGCCATAACCTTAACCTTAATTCTAAAACCCCATAACTCATAACCATAACCCTAACCCCAACCCTAACCCCAACCCTAACTCTAAAACCCGAACCCTAACCCTAAAACCCTAAACCCTTACTAGGGAATAATGATATAATTAAACAGGGAATAACACTCTTAACACCGGTAAAAATTATTGTTTATAAAAAGAGCAGTAACTGTATTCAGCTGAATAGACGTCAGTGATTGGTTGAAATTACAGAAATACGACAACTTTAACATGAAATAATTTATTAAGCTGTAATTTTTATTAAGAAGGCTAAGAGAAAAAGATGTTTTATTTGACACATTCTACCAGTATCCCAAGTTTGAAAGTGTCTCGTTAAGAAAACAAGTGTTGCCCGTCAAACCAAAAAGATCCAATAATAATAATAATAATAATAATAATAATAATAATAATAAATTTTGTAGGAGAAATTGAATGAATTGAGTTGCATGGGGTTTAAGACAGAGGAATGGTACTTAAAAAGGAAGGGAAAGATATATGTGCAGGCTGTAGTGTCTAGGGGACGAATGGTTGTTGAGCTAGCTAGCTTAGATCAGGATGCATATGCACAACTACGCACACACCATCTCGCTCGTGCATGCACTCACACACGTGACGTTGGCCCACCTGCCAATACGGTCAATCTCGGCCGTAGAAAGGCATATTTTGCCTCTTTAAATAATTCATGTTGTGTTAGTTTAGAAGTTATGCTCTAGTACCTTTAATTTTGCATATTTTAGTGACTCGTGGTTCAGTTCCCAAAATATCATACAGAAACATTTATAAGAATAACTGTGTCTGAACAACAATTTTTCCCCCCTCTCTCCCTTTCTCTCAGCTTCTCACTTTTAATTGTAGACTTCCTTCCTTCCTTCCTTCCTTCCTTCCTTCCTTCCTTCCTTCTATCCGTGTTCTCTCTGCCGCTCTCTCTCTCTCTCCCACTCTCTCCCATCCTCCTTCCCATCTATCTGCTGCCCATACGTGACCCGTGACTAATTTTCATATCTCTCTGCCTTTTCGCCACTAGGCGCTTGGCTTGTCGATCAATATTTTCTCCTCTCTTACTATTTCTCTTTTTATATCCATTGAGGATTTCTTCTAGGCGTTACCCATTGTCCTCGTGTTTGGACGAAAGGCTTTATTTATTGTGTCTTCGTCTATCGTTTCAAATTACATTTGTTTACTTTCGTACGTCCGCCCTGTATTGTCTTCTTTGCTCTAGCCCAAATTCTCCGCAAATTTTGCGGGTGCCACCGATATACGAAATTCTCAGTCTTATCGTTAAAGGTATGAAATTGAGTATTAGTATTTTTGGTCGATAACTGATGAAGAATTAAGGTCCTTCTCGTCTGTCCTACGTGTACGTTTTGTAGTATTTAATGCATTCTTCATTTATTGAGTAACTGAACGCCACGGATCCCGACTTTTGTTAACAGTAACTTTACATTATATATATATATATATATTTATTTATATATATACATGCATGTAGATGTATGGGTATATGAGCACACCCGTGGGGGTGGGGGTGTCTGTGCGTGTGTATATATAAAAATATATGTATGTATGTAGGAGCGTACGTGTATGTATATGTACGTGTAGATACATACATATAGATATGTGTATGTATATGTGTATATGTATGTGTGAGTGTATGTAAGCAAGTTTGTATGTGTGTATATATGGGCGTAGGGGTGTGTGATTCACCCTCAGTAATATAGACGTGGAGTGAGTCGGACTGTTTGCGAGCTGCCCTAGTCTCGAGGCAAACTTGACGACACATTCCTTATGAAGTTATCTTCCAAACATAAATTATACGAACGAGAATGACCGTATAGGCACAACGTCCCTTGTGTGAGTGCATGCACAAGCGAGAATGTGTGTGTGCATAGGTGTGTATACGCATCCTGATCTAAGCTAGCTGTCTAAACAACTTTTCGCCCCTTAGACATTACAGCCTGCACATATATCTCTCCCTTCTTCCTTCTAGTACCATTTCTTTGTCTTAAACCCAATGCAACCCAATCCATCCCTGTTCATCCATTAACTTTACCTGCAAAATTTATTATTATATATTTTTTTAATTTTATCGTTTGTCTATATTTGCAATTGTTTGCAACTCTTATTGAAGAAAGATAAGAGTAATTGAAAATTGCAGCAATGTTTCATTCCCTAGCCCAGGGGCTTTCAAACTGTGGACCCCGGACCACAGGGGGTCCGCAGGGACAAGACAGGGTGTCCGTGGACAGCAAATACTTTTTATGGGCAATTTGATTTTATATATGTTTTTTAATCGAAATCTTTTAATTGACAATAAACCTATTTGTTAAATACTGTTAAATAAATAAATGTAAAAATATATTATATTTTAAGGAAATATTTATGTATAAATTTCATAAGCGTTTATAAGGGGGTCCCTAAGGTAAAGCCTGAAATATAAAGGGGTCCGCAAGTCAAAAAGTTTGAAAACCCGTGCCCTAACCAGACGTGTATATAACACCTTGACAGCCAAATCTCAGGATCTTCAGTGAAACACAACCTTATGTATGGTTGAACCTAATGCGACCCAGACGGCAAAACTGATCCAAAGTAACATGTTGAACGGAGTCCAAGCCATAAGGGACAGTAGCAGGATGGGTCGAAATGACCGTTGTACAAAATAAAGAATAATACCATATATATCTTTTCGTTACGTAAATTATTATTATTATTATTATATATACTTGTGTTATTCGATCAATCTCTACGTGTATGAGAGTGCGTGTGTTATTTGTTTATATGTGCGTATCTATCTATATATATATATCTATGTGTATATACATATATACACACAGGCATATGTACATGCAAACATGCATGTATACATGCATATGTGTATGTATGTACGTAGATATATATCTTAAACAAGAATATTCTTTTCTATTCTAGGCACAAGGCCCGAAATTTGGGGGAGGGGCCAGTCGATTAGATCGACCCTAGTACGCAGCTGGTACTTAATTTTTCGACCCGGACACGATGAAGGGAAAAGTCGACCTCGGCGGAATTTGAGCTCAGAACGTAAAGACAGACGAAATACCGCTAAGCATTTCGCCCGGCATGCAAACGATTCTGCCAGCTCGCCGCCTTCTTAAACAAGAATATTATTGGCATAGTAATGTAATTATCAGTCCGAATATTCTTGAGGCACGTTTGAACCAGTGAACAAGGTACTCACTCCGTTTTGTCACGGAAAATATATTCCTATTTTCCATAGTCTTCGTGACAAAACGCAGTGAGTAGCTTGTTCGCCGGTTTGAACGTACCTCAAGCATATTCGAACTGATAATAACATTACTATTTTACTTATCACTGCTTAGTGCTCCCCATCTGTAATTATTGTCATGATTTCGAAGTTTCCACCAGCTAAGCAGTCCGACGATGGTTAATCTGGCCGAATCTTCAAAGTCACATCAAACAAATTCCTTTGGGAAAGAATAAGTGTCACAACGTCCATTTTATGAATCATATGAATCTTACTGTCGTTGTATATACTAATAATGCTCTAAACTGTAACTAAATATTTGTTACTGTAACTAAATATTTGTTACACATCACATCACAAGGTTTTCAGACTTGAACACACACGCGCACACACACACACACACACACACACACACACACACACACACACGCACACACACACACACACACACACGCGTATGATTGTTCTTTTCGTGTGGCATCAAAAGAGCCTTTCAAGAAGGTTTGATGCCTTCTTCTTCAAATCATCATCATCGTGTGACTTAACTTCTATAGTACCCGACATCAGAACAACTGACCATCGGAATATATAAAGCGGCCTTCATAAAATAAATATTAAGCAAAATGAAACGGTCAATAACAGGCATGAACCTACAATACAGGAAATGGTAAATATTTTCTTTTATTCTTCTCTCGATACTGGTGAATGAACTGCAAGGTTTAGGTGATCAATATTTATTCTGACCCG
>NC_142931.1:104563708-104578708 GCF_046866305.1 Octopus bimaculoides | reverse complement strand
GTAATTTCTGGCTTGATACAAATAGCGATTACTGCATACTCTGTTTATGGATAGAAGAATCGATGAGGATACTTTGCCAGTAATGAGTGGTCAATGATCCATGAAATATATCAGAACAATCCTCTATTTCTTTCTATGTACGAAGAGAGTAGTAAGTGGATTCACAGCTGCTCAAATTTCTATAGCTGAAGTCATGAAAACTTCAAGCTTATATGTACATATACATGCGTGTGTACACACACGCACACACACACACACAAATTCATATATGTCTGGTTTAGGACTCGAGTAACGTAATGGTCTATTTATGAGTTAGCAGGATTGAAATCTTGCTAGTAACGTTAAGATTAGAGATTACTTGTGGAAATGGAGAGTATTGTGTGAATCAGAACAATCTGTGTGTTTAATTTGTACTTATAAGTTACAGTGCTCGATAGAAAGAAACCATAGATAGGTATGGAGGGAAAATGGCACCGGCAGATACAGATAGAGAGAGAGGGGGGAAGAGAGAGAGAGGGGGGAAGAGAGAGAGAAAGATCTTGTAAATTATTTAGAATATGTTTTTGAAGCTGAGACAATAGGTGACCAATAGAAGATGAAGTGTCAGATGTATCGCCTTGTTCTATAGGCGGAATATTTTGCACACTTATTTATGCGATAAAATGTTTGGTGTCCATCTAAGACACCGTAAAGAAGACAAATCATAGTGGTCCATAACTAATTGAATCGAAAATGTTAGTTCATAAGTATATCCTTGTCAGTATGCTTCGTGCAAGGTCCTGTGGCGTTTGAGATATACAGTATATGCGTTCTGGTATCGAGTGTATTCATAATTCATAAAGGACCAATTCAGGGAAGAAATACTCAGTATTAAAGAGACGAGTTTGTCATTAGAAGAACATCATTTTATTGTTATCTCCGACACATTCCACTAAAGTTTGTAATGAACCAAACAAATTACGACAAACTGTAGTTTTGATTTCCTGAGATGTCTAAAATGAATGTATGTGTACGTGTATGTACGTATATGTATGTGTTTGTGTTGTGTTGTTTGTGTGTGTATGTGTGTGGGTTCTGTGCATGGCACACATTTGCTTGTTTCCTTTTATGAGATTGGTATCTGTAAATATAGGAATTGAAGAATTTAGTGCGACGATGTACCAAATCAAATCCGGATGACAAAGCTCTCTTTGAATTTAATTACCAAAGTGGATTTTCGCAATTGAAGAAACAATTGTTGCAAAGAAGAGGAATGGGCAAGAGAAAAAATCTCCAAGCGAATATTTGTTGTGTGCACGAAGATAAAGACTTTGAGAACAAAATGAACAGAGAATAAAATAATTTTAGCAACGTAGAACAAGGTTTATCTTGGCGACGTAGAATAAGATTTGTTTAGGTATCGTGGAATGAATTTGATCTTGGCAACATGAAACAAGGTTGTCTTGGCAGCACGGAATAAAGCTACGTAGAATATGATTAATTGCCATGGTAGCATGGAATAAGGTTTGTCTTGGTATTGTGGAATATGGTTGTCTTGGCAAAGTGAATTATGGTTTGTGTGTGTGTGTTGAAGAAAGACTGTCTAGGCAGCACGAAGCAAGGTTGTCTTAGCAACAAGGAATAAGATGTGTCTTGATATTGTGGAATAAGGCTTGTCTTGGCAACGTGAAGCAAGGTGTCTTGGCACCGTGGAATAAGGTTGCCTTGGCAACGTTAAATAAACTTCGCCTTGACAGCGTAAAATAAGGCTTGTGTTGAAAGTGTGGAATACGGTTCGACTTGGTAGCTTGAAATAATGTTACCTTGGCAGTGTGGAGTAATATGTTTTTGAGAGGATTAGCAATGCTTGTATAGTCGATGCTTTTTAAAAAGATTTAACAAAAATTGTGAACTTTCATTTAGTAAATGGAGAAGGGAGGAAATGTAGGGCTGTAATTGTTTATAAAATACTTAAGTTTGTTGTTATTTCATGTTACTTCGTGAATTCTTATTTAATGAAAGGTTTCGTTCAAAGTTTCTTATGGTATTTGTCAAATCAGTTTTCATAATATTTGTATTCGCTCCAAGAAGGCTTAATTCAACATATTTCCCTATCGCGTGGAAAAAGAAAATGCTTTACTTCCATTTACAATATAGAACCAGAGTCTCTTTGACGTTGAACCTAGTCATTCCATTTTATTTATTCGTCTCCATGACATCAAATGACAGTAGTTCTCTGTTTAGGGAAATGGGTTATGCGTAAAAAATAGTTACATACATACATACATACATACATACATACATGCGCGTGCGCACATATATAGAAGTTTTAAAATGCTGTTTAATTTCTAGTGTTCCCCAGGCTAAAATAGATTTGTATTCAGAAATAAAACTAATAAATATCACATTTTTGCACAGCTTTATACATACATGAAAGAACGAAAAAAAAAAAAAAAAAATTGCATCTCACGTAAGCTTGTTTTCCTGTGTTAAATTCAATAGACATGGATATATAAAATCACTCAATATTCTTTTTAATATAATTTTATTGATATCTTGTATTTCAGTTCACATATCCAGATATCCTGCTAATGTATCCACACAAGAACTCACTCATAGCAATTACAAAAAGCAAAATAGGACAGCAGATATTTTGATAGTGCAAACAAAACTAAGGTAACAGATATACAACCATACAACCTCAGAGAGAGACAAATTTATATATGTTACTATAATGTTTAAAAAATATATAAAAGATGTCAAGAGATCACAACAGATATAGAAAATGCGCCAATAGCAAAGTAAGATTCTCTCCAGCATAACGATAATAATGTTTGAAACATTCACAATTCATGTAGAAAGGAGGAGTGGACGGTGGCAGATGATGTTATTCTTACGGATGATGGTGACTAGTGGAACTAGTGTGGATAAAGGTCAGTACTGCTCTCCCCCAGATTAGAGGTTTGGGCAACCACTGAGTTCCTGACAGGCGTGTAGTCAAAGCAACGGCCAGTACAGCGATCATTGTGGGGGTAGTCAAGGTATAGAAAAGGGACGTAATTACGGTGGCTGTTGACGGGACTTCAACTGAATGTAAATTGAGCGGAGTTATCAGTGACTCAGCAGTGTGGTTGTGATAGTTAACATCAAGTCAGTTCGTAAAGTTCAGTTGCTGCTTTTATCGGCTCATCTACATTTCGGTTCTATCTATCTATCTATCTATCTATCTATCTATCTATCTATCCATCTATCTATCTGCCTGCCTGCCTGCCTGCTTGCCTGCCTGCCTGCTTGCTTGTCTGTCAGTCTGTTCATTTCTCTATTCATTTATCGCCAGAATTTGACTGGCGCCTTATTCTATCGAGCTCGCAGGGATGAACACTAAAAATGACCTCGGCGAAAACTGAGCACCGAACGTAAAAAGATCATTTACCGCAGGGCATTTCTACCAGCTTACAGTTCTAAACTGTACAGATAGCCACGATTTCAAGATTTATAATTGCAGAGGAAATCAAAACACACGCGCGCGTGTACACACACATCTGTATCTGGATTTACTAGAGTGTTACGTGTTGGAATAAAACGGCTTATTCTTAATTAAGCAACCAATAAGTATAGGTACATATTTTTGATGTTTTATTAATTATCTCTTTTTATATGTATATATTTTAATGAAGTGACAATTTATAAATTCAGTAAAAATTGGTATTTAAATTTTTTTATCTACATATTTGAGGAAACGAAACAAAACATATCCGTTCTGTCTAGATTCTAGCCTCCAAAGTTATTCAATTAAATTGACCCCAGTTTTTAACTTGGCACGCATTTAATCGGTCTCTATTCATTTAATGGTTGTATTTACCTGGGTTAGGTACGTCCCTTAAAAAGTGCGTTGCCTCTCTTTAGGGAGTAAATACAAAAGCTTTAAACTGGTTTATACGAGTACAAACAAATTTAGACACGGATACTCCCCTCGCGCACGCACACACACACACACACATTGAGCGAGCTTTTCACTGTATTAGTGACATAAGCAAATATAAACTTGAAACGAAACGGCATCGCAGTCTCAACCACAGAAGCTGCTGTATACGGCAATCAATGATATTAATTATACGTAACCGATATTAATTATACGTAACCTATGGTTATGTTTTCACGTTCCATATAACTCTCAATCAGTGACTGTGAAAATATCTGGCATCTTAAAATTATGTTTTTCCCATTAACAATTTTGTTTTTGTTTCACAGATGAAAGCATTCCTGGAAACTTCTTCCACAGATTTAAACATTGCCGTTTGTGTTGAAGAAATTTTTTTAGTCACACCTCATATAACCAGGCATTCTTTAAAAAGCAAGAATATTTCAAAACATGGAATACATTTCAAGTATATTATTTTGAAACAGATTGATTCAATCTTTGCTGAAAACACGGCATTAACCTGTTATAATAATAAGCTCTGTTCATTTTTCTGTTTTCTTTTTTTTTTTACGTTCACATTTCACTTGTACCTGAAAACCATTTTATAGAAAGAATACGTTGCTGTTTTAGTAACAGAACATGTGCGACTCTATAAAAGCTGAAAAAAGATCAAAAGATTAATCATAGTGAACTCTGTTTGTGGTGAAGATAAATTTGTCACGTATGATTCAAACATTACATGCGGACTCTTAGCAAGAGATCTTAGGAAACCTGTTCTTTTCAGTATGCGTTTTCTTGAGATTATCAATTGAAAACGATACCGATACAAAATAACAATTATTGAGCTAAACAATAATAATAATAATAATAATAATAATAATAATAATGATGATGATGATGATGATGATGATGATGATGACGATGATGATGATAATAATAATAATAATAATAATAATAACAATAATAAGAATAATAATAATAAGAAGAAGAAGAAAATGCCACTGCGGGATGAGATAGGAAAGTTATGGGGTATGAGGAAAGCGACGGTGATACCGGTGGTAATTGGATCATTAGGGGCAGTTTCCGAAGGCTTTGAAAAACATATGAATATTGCAGCTACTGTCAGGCTCGAGGTGATGCAGAAGACGGCATTGATGGGTACAGCTCGCATTCTAATGAGTCACAAGAGAAACCTTTGGTGATTTGTTATTGCATACTTTCAAGTAAAGAATAAGTGGTAATTAAGAACTATCCGAGAGACTATCAGAATAACAACAACAATAACAATAATAATAATAATCCTTTCTATTATAGGCACAAGGCCTGACATTTGTAGTGGGTGGGGATAAGTCGATTACATCGACCTCAGCGTTCAACTGGTACTTATTTTATCTTTTCCTATAGGATGAAAGGTGAAAATCGACCTAGGTGGAATTTGAACTCAGAACGTAAAGATTGACAAAATGCCGCTAAGTATTTTTGCCAGGTATGCTAACGATTCTGCCAGCTCGCCGCCTTAATAATAATGATAGCAAGAACACCCAAAGAGCGCAGACCTCCGCCAATGTTTCTTTATTTTGGCACTACGGCCACAACACAGAGGGTACACTACAAAGACACCTCTGTGGGGACAAAAAAACATAAAACGAATGAAAATGAGATGTTATATAAGATGAAAACTGAAATGGCTGCATGGACCCCACTCCCATGCAGTACCATTTGAACATTTATATAAACTATTTACAATCGTTCTATTATCTTATTGCTTTTCTCGTTTTTCCCTTTTTTTAAAAATGAAACAATTTTATTTCTATCCCTTCTTTCTTCAATAAAACAATTTTACTTACACTGAAAGGTTCTAAATTTTTTAGCTCCACTACTGGTCACAATTCATCGAACTCCACCATCACACCTGGCGGGTCAATCCCATTTCCACACGCTTTTTAGTCTGTTGTAGGTGTCTTTGTCAACCACGATTCTCGGAATACACATCCATGGGCAACTTAACTCTTATAGTATGTTTAAACTTAATACTTTCTTTTCAGTTTCTTTGCTTTTTGTGTACGTCACAAAATTCCATCGAAATTTTCCTTTTCTCGTTGGTTTTCTCCTTTCCTTTCTTCCACCTCCCTGAGCAGACTCTCCAATTGCATTTCCAAACCTTCCTCCTCCACTAGAACAACCGGTGTCCTAACCAATGACACATCCTTATGCAACACCTCCTTGAACACTTCTTCAGGTTTCTTTTCGCTCATTTTTTCCACCACCATTTTGTCTTCCTTCCCTCTGGTCTCCTCCTTTTCCGCCGAGTTAACTTTGGTGTGATTTGAAACCAGAGCATAAAGACGCAGAAGATATAATGCAATTAATTTCGTCTGACTGTCTAACGATTTACCAGTTAACCCAACTTATAATTCCAAAGGTGATATAGATACAATATATTTACTCTACCTCACACATGAATGACGTTACCCTATGAAAGAAAATATAACTACAACAAAATAAGAACAACAGAGCTAGAAAAATATTTAGAATGTAGGAAAAAGAAACCGGTCAGTATAGTAATGAAACAAGCACAAAGAAATCGTTTTCTTTTTCTCATTCTTTCTATGTGTGTGTGTGTATGTGTGTGTGTGTGTGTGTGTGTGTGTGTGTGTGTGTGTGTGGATGAAGAAGCAACAAAATACAAATACAAACAGCAAACCAACTATACTGACATAACAAATTTAGCGTATGACAAAAACATTTAAAAGAGTTACACAAAAACTAAACAAAATGAAAATAGATTTATTTCCAAATCATAGTGAAGAGAAAATAAAGGCAAAATTCACTCCATTGTCAATATTTCATAAAAGATTGATAGTGAGAAAGTAAATGACAGCCAAAGAGTTAACGATAGTATTGAACCAAAAGGTCTGAGGTAAAAACAGAAAAGCATTTGATCAGAGACCAACGCCTAGCTACTAGCAACCACAAAAATTGTTTAAGAAGGTGTATGTCTATGTAATGAGAATGATGAAGTGGTTAGCATAATCTCTGGTTGCTTAGCCTTTGCCAAGTTTCTATATATAAATAAATATATATATATATATATATATATATATATATATATATATATATATATATATATATATATACACACTACAACACCTGACTGTGTTCGGATTGTCTTTGCACAGGGGCCATCAGGACTCCCGCCTTCGCCGTGAACAAGTTTTAATCTTCTCTCTTCACTCCTACTCACCTCTTTTCACTGATACCACTCCTACTTCACTCCCATACTCTACCCTACGGCAAACCTCTACACCTCCACCCCTTACCCACATCTCCACCCCTTACCCACATCTCCACCCCTTACCCACATCTCCACCCCTTACCCACATCTCCACCCCTTACCCACATCTCCACCCCTTACCCACATCTCCACCCCTTACCCACATCTCCACCCCACCCACATCCTCACCTTACATCCTCCCCCCCACGCCCACACCAGCACACCACATCACACCACCGCACCACTCCATACACACTAGCACTGACAATTCGCAGCACCCTCATCACACACCATCATCCGCACACTGACAAACCATCATCCTCACGTCAAAATCACTAGCCCCTATCCACACACACACACACACACACACACACACACACACACACACACACACACACACACACACACATTTTCACATACTCACACACGCATGTGCACCTTCGTTTTGAGATCACCAATACTTTATTATACCCACTTCTTTCAACCTCGCCTTTCAGACCTAACCAGTCGCCATGCTTGACCGCTAAATCCACAAGTGGTTTTTCTCTCTCTGTTTATTTTCTCTTATTTCTTTCTGTTGAAGAGCTTAGGCTCGAAACGTAAAAGAATTTTTCACTTTCCCGAGCGTCAAACTAACACACCTGCTTGTTGTTCATACACCAGTCTCCGTGTTTTGTGTTTCTGTAAATTTCAACTACATATATATACATACATGTAGGCACACACACACACATATAGAGAGATCCGTTTTACACAGATACAGATACAGACTTACACATTCTCTCAGTCCTCCTCCTCCTCCCTCTTCTTCTTCTTCTTCTTCTTCTTCTTCTTCTTCTTCTTCTTCTTCTTCTTCTTCTTCTTCTTCTTCTTCTTCTTCTTCTTCGTCTTCCCCCTCCTTTTCTGTTCCCACTTCCGCCTCTTGGTTACTCTTTTGTCTACTATAGTACCGACTCTTCCTCTTTCTCACTTCCCCTCCTCCCCTTCTCTTCCACTCTTCTTTTGTATTTATCTAATTTTGGTACTTAATTTAGAACGCAAAGCAGTTCGAATTCCACCATTTATTCTTTGAGGTTGATAAATTGAATACCAGCTAAGCACTGGGTCGATGTAATCGACTAGTCCTCTCTAACAAAATGTCAGGCTTTCTACCTATAGTAGAAAGAAAAAATGTTTAGACAGAAGGCTAGCGATTTTGAGAAGAGGTGTTAGTCTATTAAATGGACCTCCATACTAGACTCCTACTTTATCTCATCGACTCCAGATGGATGAAGAGTAGGTTTACTAAAGCCGTGTTTGAACTGAAAGTATAAAGAATCGGAACAAATACTGATTTCAAATTTTGGTACAAGGCGAGCAATTTCAGGACAAGGAGAAAGTCGATTACATCAACCAGAGTGTTCAACTGGAATTTATTTTATCGACCCCAAAACGATGAACAGCAAAGTCGACTCCAGCAGCATTTGAATCCAGAACGTAAAGACGGCTGAATCGGGATATATATTGGTTTCAAATTTTGTACAAGACCAGTAGCTTTGGAGATGGGGCTAAGTCGATTACATCGATTACAGTGCTTGACTGGCAGTTATTTTATCGACCACGAAACGATGACAGGCAAAGTGGACCCCGGCGGTATTTGAACCCAGAACATAAAGTCAGACGAATCGGAACAAATATTGCAAGGCATTTTTCCGATGCTCGAAGATTCTGCTAGCTCACCACCTTGTGTTTAACTTAATAATTATCAAAAATACATTGATCTTCCAATACAATTTTATTCGGTTCATTCCACAAAATATGAAATATTTAAAATGGTGTCTAATTTTGCAAGACTGCCTATCACGTAAATGTCAGACTTACAGAATATTTTCATTTCAAAGAACGGCTACATCCGATGATTGAGTCATGCCAAGGATATTTCAAAGGCAACTGTCTGGCGTCGACCATTTGCTAAATCCAAATACTTTTCTCTTGAATTCAAAATTGCTGTTCTTTATTCTCCTTTTTCTCTTTTCAATTCTCTCTATTTCAACCCAATTTTTGGTTTTGCTTCATTTTTGTTGTCATTTATTTTTCTTTTTACTTATTGTTGTTGTTATTGCTGTTGCTGATATGTTGTTGTTGATCTTCTCTTCGTCCTCCTTCTTTACCTCGTCATTGCCGTCATCGTTGTCCTTTTTCTTCTCCTCCCTTCTTGTTTTGTTCTTGTTTTCCTTTTTCTTCTCCTCCCTTCTTGTTTTGTTCTTGTTTTCCTTTTTCTTCACCTCCTTTTCTCCTACTTTTCTTTTTCTTTTTCCTCCTCGCGTTTCTTCTTCTTCTTCTTCTTCTTCTTCTTCTTCTTCTTCTTCTTCTTCTTCTTCTTCTTCTTCTTCTTCCTTCTCTTAGCTACTCTTTTGTCTACCATAGCACCCCCTCTTCCTCTCCTCTACGCTCCACTCCCCTCTTCCTCCTGCTATCCTCCTTATTACACCTCCTCTCCCCTCCTCTCCCCTCCTCTCCCCTCCTCTCCCCTCCTCTCCCCTCCTCTCCCCTCCTCTCCCCTCCTCTCCCCTCCTCTCCCCTCCTCCTTCTACTTCTACTCCTCCTCCTCCCCTCCCACTCCTCCTCCTCCTCCTCCTCCTCCTCCTCCTCCTCCTCCTCACACTTACCCTCACACTTCTCTCATCCTCCTTCCCCTCCCCCTATTCCCTTCCCTCTCCTCCTCTCTTCCTCCTATCCTCTTCCTCCTATCCGCTTCCTCCCATCCGCTTCCTCCTATCCTCTTCCTCCCTCTCTCCTTTCCCTTCCCCCTCCTCTTCATTATCATCGTCAAATTCAGCAACACACCACCACCGCCGCGCCCCCACCGTCCTTATTATTATTCGGTTATTAATATTAGTCTTCCACTTTATAGTCGTTTTCATCATACATTTCTCACTTCTTTCTTTTCCTCTTTATCATCATTTTCAATAATGTGTGTCCGTGGGTGGCATTGATAGGTATCTTCAGTGATATCCATCATCACCACGACCACCACTATATTCACCACATGTAAGTGCACACTAACGTGTGCACTACCCGACAGCGCAACACCACACACTCTTCAGAGCAACTACCACCGACAACAACTACACATCATAAATAAATGCAGCAACAACAAAAACAGCAACAGGATCTAATGAGGAAGGCTCTATGATGTTGTTTGACCTGTAAAAATAACAGCCAAAACTCTCTTAAATCGCCCACAGCCTTCTTTTAAAAGCTCACATTACACGATGTCTTGCATATATGAAAGACGGATTGTCACGGCTTGGGAATGATCTGGGATATATATACAACAGTAAAAACTACTGCTATTACTACTACTACTACTACTACTACTACTACTACTACTACTACTACTACTACTACTACTGCTGCTGCTGCTGCTGCACCTGCTGCTGCTACTACTACTACTACTACTACTACTACTACTACTACACATAACTTCTATATCCTCCTCTTCTCATTATAAATATAATGATTATAAACCAAAATAACCACTCCTATAAGAAGAAATAATAGCCAAATTTCCCTCAAATTGCATCCGAACGTCTTAATTGATGAAGTAGTCATAACTGGATTACTTTTGATAGATTGTTGTTGAACTTAATGGTTTTGTAAGCCACATCACCTGGTTTAGAGTTTGTTTACTTCATTGATTCATCTCTGAATGAGATACCAGTCAAATGTCAGTAGTATTCACTTTCAGCTGAGTGAAGTGGGGTAATGCGAAATGAAGCGACTTGGTGAAGGATGCAACACGCTACCCGCTCCAGGAATTGAACCCACAACCAAATGAAGGTTTCATTTGAGTCACAGCGGGAATTTCTTCTAATCAAATATTTGGCGTATCAAGACTGACCTGGTACAAGTAACCTCGTCAATATCACATGCTTCTCTCGTCTTAGTTTTCTTCTGTATTGTCATCGTCACCACCACCACTACCACCACCACCACCAACAACAATAATAACAACACCAACACTACCAGTATCTTCATCAGCATCATCGTCATCATCATCGTCATCGTCGTCGTCATCGTAGTCATCATCATCATCATCATCATCATCATCACAATCAATAAATCTACAGGGCCCTTCCGAAATAACAGTACCCAGGATAAAGAAAAAGAAGAAAGAGCCTTAGCTAACAGCAGTTTTCAAACCTGTTTGTACAGTAAGAAACTACCGGCAAGACATTAAACTACGTTTGTTGCAACCATTTGTAAAGCGAACACCGTTAAGACATATGAAACGCCTGGTGCAATATTCAGCAAATTTTTGTTTTTTTATTCTTTGTCATATTCTCCATCACAATGCCTAAAGTTACCAATGAAGAAGAAATAAAGGAGAACAATATGAAAACTTAGTCATAAAAAAAAATATCATTAAGAAATGGAACGAGAGAGCGAAGCAAAAGATGAAATGCGGTAATGAAACAATATAGAACAATATAGCATCAGTTCATCGCCTTTCTACGACATTAACAACTGAAAAAAGTTTTTAGAGATTACAGCCGGTTGTGAGTTTAGCAATAAAATAACAAATTGAGAAAGTCTGCACTGAGCAAAGTGAGGATTTCCATAAAATACTGCAGTAATGGTGTGCATAGAAGCGATGTATGTATATATATATATACACACACACAAATGAAAAAGTTCATGTATGCATATACATAGGCGCATACACTTTTCAATATAACATACTTAATGTGTGTGTGTGCTGTTGAAACGCCAGGAAATGCGATTTTCGTCCGGAAAAATCCTTTTATAGAGGTTTTGTGTTAAAAGACAATATACTTTAGATTAAGGCAAAACAAAATTGTCTCAAAAGTCGCCTCGAGAACCACAGACACTTACATATTTCACCGTTGTCGCGGCTTCTCAATGTCACATACTTGTACAGTACACGCATGTATTACAGACCAGTTGATTCTATTTTGTGTTAGTGTGGAGTATATATTGTTTTTATAGGAATTGAAAATTTGTAAAGAGTATCACAAAAGCTACATAAGAATTTTAAAATATCATAGTTTCTAAATCCTTAGATGTCTTTTAGCACCATCAAGGATCAAAGGTCCTTTCCGAGCCACAACTGGTTTCCCAGATTCTGTGGAGCACGTAATAGCCCTACGGTGCGACGCCAGTCCATCGCAGGATTACTCAGTTTTGGAAGTGGAGTCAACTGGAGCAATCCGAATTGAAGTGCTTTGCTCAAGAACACAACGCATCGTTCGGTCGAAGAATCAAAATCCCAAACTTACGATGAGTACAACACCTCAACCACCGAACCACACGCCTCCTGCACTCTCTATATATAAAGCTTGTATATATATATAAACAACATGAAATACGAAATACGAAAACATGGAATATGAATTTTTTTGCGAACAACGAAAGAGACAAATGGAAGAACAAGTCAAGTGACATAAAGAACGACACTTCATCAGTTGTCAGCTGTTTATCTACTCCACATTTCGAGCAATTACGACAAGATGTGCCTTTGAGGAAACAGTTGCTCCCGCAGATCAAAATAAAATTTGGGATTTGCGGTGGGTCAAAGGTGGTAACAAAAACAGGACAGTGAAAACAAAACAGTGAGGACTGCTAAGCCATAACGAGGTGAGATGGCGAACACTGGAGGAACAAGCTTTGACAGGAGAAAAAAGGAGAGGAGACAGACAATAATGCGTCTGATCTGTGCGTCAGTCCGGAAGGAAAGAAAGATGGCCGATGATTACGTGTGAGTAACGAGAGAGTAAAGAAGGAAGAGTGAGAAAGAGAGAGGGGAAGATAGAAAACGGTGAAGGGGGGAAAAAGAATTAGAGACAGGATGAGAGAGAAAAAAACGAAAGGAGGAAAGGAGGAGATAAAAAGAATTAGAGGAAAGAAGAGAGAGGGAAAAAAAGGGGATACATACATACATACATACATACATATATACATATATGTAAATGTGTGCGCGCGCGCGCAAAAACTTACTGTTGAGAAAATATGCGAGTAGCTTTCGACTTTTTCTACACAAAGGGGTTTTTACCCAATATGTGCACGATATAACTATTTAAATTGACTTCCACCACTAAAAAGGGATTATTTCACGTTCTCTCGAAGGTTTTATATTTTTATAACGTAATATATACATTCACATGTATGTTTATATATCTATACATACAGTATATGGATATTGTTTATATTTGTTATAACTTACTGTCTTGGTTTAAAAACCTATACATGCTGTTTTCTATTATTTTATAGATGTGTAACTGTTGTTTCAATCATCCTCTAGCCGTCTTTCTCTTTTCCATCCTCCTCCTCATTTCCCTTTCCTCCACCTGCCACTCCTTCCACCATCTTTCTTTCCTCCTATTCTTCTCGCTTGCTTGCTAATGCTGCCTTGAAAGGAAGGGAGAAAGAAGGTAAAAAGTAAGCGTTAAAGGAAAGGAAACAAGCAAGAAAGAAAGAAGAAAAAGAAAAGACAAACAGGGAAACAAAATGAAGTAAAAGAAGAGAACAAGATAAGTTGAAGAATGAAGTGAAAGAGAAGTTGAGGAAGAAGTCATTATTGATATAGGCGAAGTATTTGTAATATGAAGAATCCATGGCTATTATTTCTGAATAGAATAAAATGGCGAAGACCATTGAAAAAAAGGTTTAAGCTTCCAGGAAACAGAATACTAAGCTTTGAAGCCATTATATTTCAGGTATTTTGCTTGTTCTATTCGGAAAGGCAAGGAATTAAAATAATCGTATTTAGTTTTCCATTCTTTCAAATAATCAACATTGTGCTATTGAGAAGGATTTATGAATATCAATTAGAAAGGGCATAACCAAAAAAGAGCGGACGTCTCTTAACATAGCGGAATGTATGAACCGGTTTTCTTTTCCCGCTGGTACTCCTCATCCACGTCTCTTAAACCTCTATCGAAGTCATGACTGTCGTAGAATTTCAGTTCGTAGAAGGAAAGTTCCAGTAAATCAGATACGATTCATAACTGAAACCATTTCACTTCACTTACACCTGTCATCTACCTCCTAGATTTCCTGATATACAAATCACTATTTTTATACTTAATATAACAAATTACACATACATACATACATACATACATACATACATACATACATACATACATATATATGTAATACTACCTAAATATCAATCTTGGGAAATTAGGCTTCTCAAAACCAGAAAGAAGAAAGCTAATTCGAAGACTACAGATCCAATCCATCACTGGAACTGTAAAAATCTGTAAAACTTTCCAGAAGTTTATCATCTAAATCTATATGAGCATGTCTAGTAATGCAACTATATGCATGAGAAGATATACATACAACAAAATATACAAATTTGCACACACATATACATACATACATACATATATACATTCAAAAACATCCTGTTGTTGATGATGAAATTCCAACGAAGGAGCCTTGGATCTATGTTAGAAACCGGCTCTCTCTCTATTGACAAGAAATCTCGAAATAAAACTGAATGACATTCATACATGCATACATACATCCATACACACATACGTACATACATCTCTATTTATTCAGAAACTGTGCAATTATTAGAAGCAAAGACTCCCTATAAACACAACTTATTTATGTGTGAATTGTCAATCTATATAATAAGTACTAAATAACTAATACATAAATAAACTGAACAAAGATTTAGAATTGAATAGACTGATCGTCACAACTTCACATTTATTTACTCTTGAAATGATGGCGATATCAGAAAGAATTCAAGTAATAATGCCTCGGGTAATTCCATTCTAAATTTGGTATATGAATATAGAGACGG
>NC_142931.1:104521208-104553708 GCF_046866305.1 Octopus bimaculoides | reverse complement strand
CAAAAATAAGACACTGGGAATCTACCTGCTTTTCCCAGCCAAAAATTTGGCGATGAAGTGAACTAATTGCTAGATGATTATCGCTCTTCGCGCATCTTGGGGAGGCTCAATAGACTGAACTTTCGTGTATCTAGAGTATATTTCGATCCGGCAACGTGTTTGAATGTCCTGCCAGGCTGATATTTATGGATGTTATCTACAGTACCTGGACAAAAAGTTCTCCAGGACAGATCAGACAGCTGATGCGTATCAGAACTCAGTGTCATTCATTCTTATCACAGCATAATGTCAACATGGAAGTTCCGCCATGCATATTGTGGTAAAACTTCACATACGAGCCTCCCAACCAAGTATCTAGATTGCGGTTCTTTCAAGATGACGAGCAGTGGGAAAACGTACTTGACAAAGGAACACCCCATTCGCACCACGTAAAATGCTTTGTAGATACTGAAGTTTCATTTCATGCTTGCACATCATTTACCTCGGCAGACCGAGCAAACCGTGCAGACTAGAAAATGTTGGCAGCTGATGGTTCGTCTGTTCGGTGGGTGGCGTACCTTTTACAAGAAGCGAAAGGGTAGATGCTTCATTTTGATCAGGCAAGAAACAGGGAAAGCAATAAGGTCAGGAGGTAGTACATTACAGAAGCTGGCTACGGGTTCGCTATATCTGCTCGTTCTTTCAGGGACAGCCTTAGCTCAGCCTATTTCTGGGTGAAACTAGCTGCTTTGCTCGTTGTCTTGATCCAGTTCCTGTCTATATATGTATTTTCGGGACAAACCAAATCTCAAGAAACTTGGTCCATCAGTTCACCAACTCATGGCTCTTTCCAATGACATGAACTTGCCTTTTTATGTGCAGAGCTGTAATACCACCGACTCGTCCAGGTTAATATTTGCTCTTGTAACTACTTTGTTTTCCTTTAAAACGGTGTTGATCAATTCGACTTCCGTAGTACATGACTATTATTGAGGTGCTATATACACGTGCCTGTACGATATTCCAACATTACTGCTAGAACTGGATAATCTAACAAACTCCAGATTCTGTATGTACTGACTATAGAGTCAGTACATACAGAAAAGTTGAGAAAAGGCCTTGACAAAGTGAGCAGATTATAAATATGATTCAGGGAAGTAGCCGACTGGTTTGATTATCAAGCAGATGCAGCTTTAAGTTAAGGTGATCCAGTACTTAGAAACGAAGCTGAAACTTAAACGAAAGTTTTCGATAGAACCAATTTAATGAGAACTCAACTGAAACCACTTTAGACACCCACCATCTCTCTATGATATATCGTCGTGGATAAATATTTTCAGTATTGTGCATGTTTGTGCTTTCATGATCACACTACCGACGACCAGCTCCAAAATATGTGCTAATGATCTTAAGTTCTGTTTTTAGTTATCATCATAGAGCGTAAAGTATAAACAATGTATTCCCTGATCAATTCTACCTTCAATAGCGTTACTACTTGACTCCCAGGAATACACACCTGCTGCTACCAACAGCGGTGAACATCTGCCAACAAGCTGGCGAGTAGTGTTTGACATACGTGCTCATAGGGTAGACCATCCGAACCAGGCGATTTCCGCCACGTACACCCACCTTACTATAAACCGCATTTCAGCTGCTGGTATTGTTTCGCTCATTTTCTATTTCAGAAAATCGCGTTCTTCGCCGAAAGCTGCAGGAGGCTGCCGTGACAGACATTGAAGTTTGCTACCATCTCTGGTCTACACATCACCACATTTGTTTCAGCAAAATGTCCCTGAAAAATCACAGATTTCTGGTAATCGTGTCTCTCTCGCCCGTCGACATAGAGATACAGCTTTGGTACACACACACACACACACATACATACACACACACACATGCACACATATTAACACATTCAAACACACATACGCACACGCACGCAAACACATACCCACACACACGTACGCGCGCACGCAAACTCATACACACACACGCACATACAGACACAGACAGACAGACAGACACACACACACACACGAACACACACACACACACACACACACACACACACATACACACACACACACACACACACAAACACACACACGCGCTATAAGAAAAACGTTGCAATGCGGGACGAGAACCACTTCTAAGCCCATGATCGGAAGAAATTTAGGCTCCCCACAACTATCAGAAATTCACGAGACCTCTTTAAACCTCAGGACTGATCTCCTCTCGTAGGCTCTGCACCTACCTACCTACCTACCTACCTACCTACCTACCTACCTACCTACCTACCTACCTACCTTCATACATACATACACACACACATATATATATATATATACATATACATGTACATACACACACACATACGTACATACATATATATATATATATATATATATATATATATATATATATATATATATATATATATATATACATATATATATAATATTCGTCCTTAGTCGAAAGACACATGTTATTAATGTTGTGTTGTTTGTATTTGTAACTGTGTACATTTTCTCCATTTTTATTTTCGTCCTTGTTTGCGTATACATTGGCTTGCTTTCTACCAAGGAATCTTATGCTCTTAGCTTAGATTTTCTTGGGGCCAGCCAGACTGGAGCAGTCTCGAGTGTAACCGGCCGAAACTGCCGAGAAAATCTGGAACTCGACTGAGGATAGAAAACTCTGGATGACCCATCCTTGTTTTCTCCTGTCCTCTTTTGTATCGTCTAACTCTTTGGATGTTTTGTTGTCGCCTGTTACGTTCTTGTTCCATTTCTTTGTTTTCTTATATATATATATATATATATATATATATATATATATATATATATATATATATATATATATATATATATATATATATGCATTCATGTATGAAAATGCATGCTAATACATAAGTATATATAAATACATATATATATATATACATACACACATACACGCGCGCACACACGCATACACATATAATCAACATCAACCAGTAAAGGGCCATCGGACTCTCATAAACCAACCATCTCGTGTAGCCGCTAATCTGTTTCAAGACTGAAATCCATTGCCAAGTCTGACAATGAAGAATCGACTGTTTGATCTAAATCAAAATAATCGTGAGTTTTTCTATAAAGCGTTCCAAGTTCATGAGAAATTTGAATTTATTACTCATGAAACATGTGTTGCAAAGTGTATCCGTATATTTGCTCAACTGAACCATCAAAAGATGAATGTTTGAAGCGTCTTTAATCATGGCTATTGCTCAGTGTATCAGTACGGGAAGCGAACTACTAATCCTTCGGTTGGCAGTTCGACATCGCTTCAATACATATTAGGAGATAGCCAGTTTGAGCCTGTGTATCTAAATATCTCCTGCTCTTGTTCTCTACTTGTTACTTCACTGAAACCTCACTAATGATCCACTCCCAGAATGTTTTCATTAAATGTACAAAACAGCTGAAGGCACTCATTGACTGCGGACAGTCATTAATCAGATGGGATTTACTGCTCATTCGGTGTAATTAAGGGAACGAATTAACGATAAGTAACTTAATTTTTCCCGCTGCCACTTACACCAGTTAACTGTGTTAATGATGATAAATTAATGATAATTTGATAACGCCCTCCCCCACTATATTACTAGTGTTAATTGTTTCTTTCGTGGATAGAAGACTGAGATTTATAGGGTAAGAGGAAGGTAGGGATGTTGAAGGATTTCTGTTGGAGTATTAACAACATATGTAAACTGAAATTGTTGCGATCTGTAATCACTAAGTAATTCTGAAATTAGAAATAGGTTGCCTGTGACCTGTTTCCAATCTACGGCACATATAGCAATCGTTATATATTCAAAAGCGGCATAGTTCGTTAATTCTGCAGTAGAATAACAGGATTATCATCATAAAAGAATCTGTAGAAGTTTTAGGGTTGCTGTGTAGTTCAAGGTCAGCTCTGATCGAACGGATATGTAATACGGGTGCTTTCCAGTAGAACACCAAGTAGTAGTAATTTTCTACTGTCAATGAATTCAGTTTGTAATTCTAGAAATACGTACTAATTATAACAGTCCCACGATATTACAGTAGTGAACTCTTTAGAGGTAAGTGGGTTAGACAAGCGTCATTCAAGACAAAGTATAAAGTTCATGTATTTTACTAGTATATCAATGAACGTGCTTGGTCAAAACCAAAATCGAATGAAAGACACAACCGCATAACTTCGATGATGTATAGTTTAAAGTGAACAATTGAAATAGCTTAATATAATGTAAGGCATTTTCAAAATAAGTGTATATACTTAAACTTTTTCTATCTTAAACCAATTAACTCCTGCAGAATGCATGAACGTAACGAGTATGTTTTATAAATATAATTAACGAATATGTTTTAAGCTTGAGCTGATAAGTACAAATTTTCTTAAACGTTCGTGAAGGCAAACGTTAGACAAATCGGTACTGAATCCTAAAACAAAGTTTTCAATCTCTCATTGACTACAGGTTCTTATTGTGATTATGGAATGCTGATGTATAGCAGCCCCTGTGGAACGGTGTATCGCTGGTGTACAGCAGTCCCTTAGACGACTGATCATTTACCTATCCAGAAGACTTAGATATTGTCTATCTAGAGAACTTATCTATTACCTTCTCAGAGGGCAAGTATATTATCTACTTGGAGGGCTTAGATAATATCCTCTGGATTCATAAAAATGTTCATAAAGGACTTATCTAATACCTACCCAGAGGAAAAATCTAGCACCTACCTAGAGAACTTAACTATTACCTATCCAGGGGACTTACTTATTTTCTAACCGGAGGACTTAACTATCATCTGCCTAAGCATCCACGAAATCTTTCGCATTTCAGGGTCGACGAAAACAATGGGAAATAAAGTTGTGTCCATGTTCAAATGTTGTTCAAATGTAAATTCAACTGTATCGATCTCACAGTCTCGTATTGTCTAGGCCAAGAACAGTTATAGTCTAAAATTGTTAGGGACCCTTCAGTCCGACTTAACACTTCAGTACATTAACGTGCATCTCCAGGGTCTTTTTTTATCCATAGAAGGCTAGCTTATCGAATAACTTAACATAAGTACTTTATTTATCAAGCGTTTTCGACGAAGCAAAATGCAAGTTGATGTCAAGGGGGCTCGAACTCAGATAAGTTATAGTGTTTTGTCAGACTCTCTAAATAATAGTATTTATAAAAAAAATAAATAAAGCCTAGCCAGGTTCGTGGGACCGGTTTCCCGGTTTCAATGGCGTTTGTGTTTCCCAGCTGGACGGGACGCAGTCCATCGCAGCGTTACTCATTTTTGCCAGCTGAGTGGACTGGAGCAACGTGAAGTGAAGTGTTTTGCTCAAGAACACAACGCGTCGCCTGGTCCAGGAATCGAAACCACAATCTTATGATCATGATGGGGATATCATAACCACTAAGCCACGCGCCTCCACAATAGTATTTATAACACTGCCTAAATAAATTGTTTCTGAAGAGGTAAACGGGCATAGACTTATGAGATTCAAGCCTATATGTTCTCTATGGTTAATGAGAACAGAATAAAAGAAGGAATTTTGATTGGAAAACTTAGGTAGTTGTTTAGGGAGATGAATTGTGATCACTAGATTTTATTGATTTTTCTAAACTGATATCGATAAGAAAAACATGATGATATATATTTTAAATCTCTCTTTCTTTAAACAGGATATAACTGAATAACCAGACTGAATATATTACTCGTAGTTATTTAGTCAATTCCAGAAGCGGATGAACTTAAATATCCGACAACGTTATAACTCATGGACTTGAAGAACATAACTAAATGGTTTATTACTGTAGATTATTCCATACATCATTCATGATATCAAAATCTTGTCTCTTCATTTTCATATTTGTCGCAAAACGAAGTTTAAATTTCACAAATCCATTAGCAACGAGTATTTCAAATACAATGAATAAATTATTAAAGCTATTAACACAGAGATTTTCACAGACATTCCGAAACTAAGGAAGATCCATTATTATCGAACATTTGAAGGAAACCAATAGTTACAACTCCCTCGAGTTTAATATGACTTTTCAAGTTCTACTTCCAGAATTATTAAAATTTAACCTGACAGCATTGCTACTCTTACTCTTTTACACACTTTTCTCGTCTATCTACAAAATAACCCCACCTTCGCATATTCTTGTTAATACTTTCCATGATCAAAAGCTAAATATATGCTATCAATACATTAAAGGTTACCAGACAGTATACACTTAGTGTATATAATTAATGATTCACTGGCTTTCTTTTACACGAACATATAACAGAAAGTGTTAACCCAATGATTTTGAAGAAAGAAAATTTCTAAATTAGTATAAATGTATATTTGTAGATAGCAGAAAGAGACTTCCAGCCACTTTTACAGGCGCGAACTTTCCAAACATAATGAAATCAACAATTAATAACGTCTAGCAGGACTTAATATTAGTTTAGACATTGAGGAACCCTCATACACCCACCAACTTAATTAAAACCGACACATCATTAATAGAGGAAACAACCAATATACTACACTAGTTAAAAGTTATTTCAGAATTCTGCAACCTTTATAGTATTATTAGCTTTATTCAAAATATAGAACTCTAATTAAACCATAACTGTTTAGAGAATCATAAAGTCTAATTAAGTCAACATTTAAAGTGCTGAGGCAATCATATAGGAAATGAAGTCGACACGTGAAATATATCATTATCACTTCGTGTTTCACTGTATCGTGTTCAGTTACTTTATCGAATACATGTCGTTATTTGATTTGACTGTACACCTATGTTAGTCTATGTGAGGCAGTACTTAATTTTCTAATATTAGTTTTAAATTTTGGCACATGGCCAGCAGGTTCGTGGGTGGGGCTAGTTGATTTCATCGACCCCCAGCTTTATCGAACCGGAAAGGAATGAATGACAAAGTCGATCGCGGCGGAATTTGAACTCAGAACACGAAGACAGAAGAAATGCTGCTCTTTTCGCCCGGCGTGTTAATGATTCTGCCAGCTCACCGCTTTGTTTAATTTTATAATATTAATTTCAAATTTTGGCAAAAGAACAGTAAGTTCAGGAGTGTAGCTAAGTCGATTACGTGAACCCCAGTGTTTAACTAGTCTTTATTTTATCGACTCTGAAACGCAGAGTCAGCTTCGGCGGAATTTCAACTCAGAACATTAAGACAGACGAAATGCCGCTATGCAATTCGCCCGGCGTGCTTACGATTCTGCCAGCTCCCGCCTTGCTTAAGTTTATAATATTAATATCATTAATATTAATATTTTGATTTATCATTAATTTAGTTCTGTGTACTTACGTGCATATATACATAAATGTGTATATATGTTTGTAACTCTATGTGTATATATACATAAATGTATGCATATAGATGCAGTGACAAAGAAAGAAAGAAAGAAAGGGAGCGATTAAGCAATGCCAGAAATACCATGTCAAAAGATTAAAAGATTAAATCTAATCATGCATTATTGTGTGTGTGTGAGGGTGTCTGTGTGTGTGCGCGCGTGTGACGCTCATTTATATATGAATGTCCGTGTGTTGTGTTGCTAACGCGTTCCTATGGCTGTAAATAAATGTCACGCACTTCTATCAACATTCGCATAGATGCACAACCATACACGCTCACATGCAATCAAATACGCGCGCACACACACACAAACACGCACACACGCACACACGCATGCACATACGTATACACACATACAGAACAGACACTTCATCATTGTCATATGATATGTAAGAGTGAAGCTGTCGGATGCATATATGTATTTTTATATCGCACTCTGAATTCCTTGAATTCTTGCCATTCTTCAATGTTGGCACTATCAACACTTTTAATACATTTACCTCTTTATTTCTGCAACATTACCGTTTTTCGCCGCTCATTTACTCTTCATTTTAATGCATTAGAATTGCACTTTGATTCCACATATAACTAATCAATCTACACTGGATTGATATGAAAATAATTGACAGCAGCGGCAAACGGTGAATTTGCTACTCAGTTTTTTAATTGTCATTGTTGTTCGTGCTGCTATATAATATCTTTATCTATTACACTTTTACATTTTATTTTAAATTCGTTATACACACACACAGACACACACACACACACACACACACACACACACACACGTGTATGTGTGTGTATGCATGTGTGTGTATGTGTCTGTGTGTTCGCGCGCGTGTATATATATATATATATATATAGGTCAGAAAGTTGGTATGTGAAAGCACGTGGTTGGATGTATAAAAGATAATAAGAGTGAAAAAACTACAGAAGGCTTGTGTTACATGGTTAAAGTATATATTTAAATTATGTCAGAAAAATGTTAGAAAAATGTTAGAAAAATGTTAGAAAATCTTTTTGGTATATAAACATTGTATTTTGAGAAATTATATATATATATATATATATATATATATATATATATATATATATATATACCTTTTATTTGCTTCAGTCATTAGAATGCGTTCATGTTGGGGCACCGCCTTGAAGAACTTTTAGTTGAATGACTCGACACCATTACTTTAAGAAGACTGCAACTTAGCACCTGGAAAGGCCGGTAATTTCTGTCACTGGAATGTACGCAGTTTGCTACCATCTCTGGTCTACACATTACCTCATTTGTTTCAGCAAAATGTCCCTGAAAAATCACAGATTTCTGGTAATCGTGTCTCTCTCGCCCGTCGACATAGAGATACAGCTTTGGTACACACACACACACATACACACACACAAACACATTCAAACACACATACGCACACGCACGCAAACACATACCCACACACACGTACGCGCGCACGCAAACTCATACACACACACGCACATACAGACACTGACAGACAGACAGACAGATACACACACACACACACACACACACACACGAACACACACACACACACACACACACACACACACAAACACACACACACGCTATAAGAAAAACGTTGCAATGCGGGACGAGAGAAGAGAAGGCGCGCTAGATTGGACACTTTTCATCGACACACCGTTCTACAGCTAGTATCCTTGACTTACTTGTGTGATGATTCAAGCACAGATCGAGGTTGAGTGTTAGACATCGAGAAGGATGCTAGGCTTATACTGATTTCCACTAGTTGGATAATAGAATGGTTCACAAAAACAACATTCACATTCTATGGTGGATTATGAGCAGACAAGGACCACCTTGTGCATTGACAAAGGCAATTTGAGCTGTACATCCAAGCAAGGCCGGATTTATAGGGGGTCGAAGAGGGCAATTGCCCGCGGCATGCAATAGATATAGGGCCCTCCTGCTATGAAGGATATGTAGCACTCAATATAAGGGGGACCTACCTCTCAGCAACTTGCATGCAGATGCTTTCTTTCAATAACCAAACATATCTTTAAAAATGTAATGGATCCTCTTTTTAAATAAATAACCATAGTTTTAACTACATTAGTGACATCAATTCATTCAATTAAAAATCACTTTGCTACCCATTTCCAAAGCAGTCACAATGCCCATGGAAATTAATTGTAGTTCCTTTTTGACATTGACAGAAAACACTCCAAAAAACAAAACACTCCAAAAAATGTATGTATGTATCTGTATGTGTGTGTATGTTTGTGTATGTCGGTGTGTGCGTGTGCTCGCGTGTGTGTATTGTTTATGAGTGTGAGAGGGATTATGGATGTGGAAAGAGATAGATGAAGAGATTGATAGAAAGAAGTTATAGTATCGAGTTCAGATTCCTTCTTTCAATGCATGACTGAGCATAGTGACCTTAGATTGACCATCGGCCGTTAAAGACACACACATACACATACACCCACCCATTTACACACAGACACACATACGAACACACATACACAAATACGCACACACATATATTGCCATTGAAAACTTCATTATTTCAGTGAGGCATTGAAAACTGGTCTTATTTTACAAAAGAGCAAGTAAATAATGTGTTCCAAAATTTTAATTTTCAATTTAGTTTTTAATTATAGAATTACATCAAGCAACAGCTCAAAGCATTTTTTTCAGCTTTAGAATTATTGCTTTTATGTTCACATGATTTCATTAAACTGAGTCTTTTTCGTTATTTCTTTTTTTCTTTCTTCCTTTCGCTGGGAAAGGCGACCGGTCCTCCTCTGCCTGGTGGCTATCGTCAAAGAAGTTTTAGATAGACGCCTTTGAAGGGCTTGAGGACTGGAAAACTAAGGAAATTTTAGGTTTGATGAGAGTTACCTTTATGTATGAATGTGAATGGGAAAACTGACGAGGTTTGATGAACCTATTTCTAGATGTGAGAGAAGAAACTAGGAGGGATTACTTTTAATGCTTCTTATACTCTGAGTAAACTTTCAGTTTGTGCATTGTTTTCATCCGATTTGCCCCAGCGAGTGATCCCGATTACTGAGGATGCTATCTTGAGGATTTTTGTTTGTTGGCACTCCGTCGCTTACGACATCGAGGGTTCCAGTTGATCCTATCAACGAAACAGCCTGCTCGTGAAATTAACGTGCAAGTGACTGAGCTCTCCACGGACACGTGTACCCTTAACGTAGTTCTCAGGGGTATTCAGCGTGACACAGTGTAACAAGGCTGACCCTTTGAATTACAGGCACAACAGAAACAGGAAGTAAGAGTGAGAGAAAGTTGTGGTGGAAGAGTACAGCAGGGTTCACCACCATCCCCTACCGGAGCCTCATAGAGCTTTAGGTGTTTTCGCTCAATAAACACTCACAACGCCCGGTTTGGGAATCGAAACTGCGATACTATAACCGCGAATCCGCTGCCCTAACCACTGGGCCATTGCGCCTCCACTATCTTGATGATATTCTATTGTTATATCTAGTGTTTTGTTGATATTTTCTTCTCCTTACTCGAGTGAAACCTCACTTTAAATTTTATTGCGAAGTTGTATTATACCTTAATGTCTTGGGCCCAACGTATGGCCAACATAAAGAATTATTATTATTAATGCCGTACAAAGGGGATCCATTACGCTAAGGGTGGTGAGAGAGAAGCATAAGCGTGTTTGGTATGTTGGCTGCGGTGACGTTAATGATGATAATGGTAAGTGAAAAAAGAGAAAGGGAGACAAACAAGCAAAGAGGGAAGAGAGTGAGAGAATTAAAATATTGATTGACAGAGAGGGAAAAAAGTGCATGTGCATATATATATACATATGCAATATAAACGCGCAGAAAAATGTGTATGTTGTTTTTTGTGTTCGTATGTTTTTATGTGTAGTTTTTATGTTTGTATGTGTGTGTGTGTAAGTACACATGTATGTGTATGAATTGTTGGACTGATGGATAGATGGATGGGTGGATGTGTGTTTGTGTGCGTGCGTGTGTGTATGTGTTTGTGTTTGTGTGTGTGTGTGTGTGTGTGTGTGTGTGTGTGCGCGCGCTTGTGTATCTGATGATCTGAGGTCTGTAGGCACCTGTTGTCATTGTGGTGGTGGAGAGGAAAGCAAATTGCGGGCAAATGAGATGAAGAGATACAGTTGAAGAGGATGTTGTGATAGGTGGTCTCTCTCTCTCTCTTTCACACACATACATACACACACACAGAGTCTCTCCCCACCTCTCTCTCTCACTCACACAAGCACGAATAACCAGAGAGATGTAATAGTTTGTTCTGCTGATGACGTCGGTATGGTTAGATAAATGGAGGCAGTGGTTATAAACAGTAACGATTTGGCAGTGAACATTAAAATTATTTTAGGATTGTTGAAAGAATAATGTATACAGCCAATGCTCTAAACAATTGTACGAAATCGAAGAATAAATCTATATATGACATTATTCTGCTATGAAGCAACAACGTGATAATTCTTTAACAGATTTTCATACTCTTAATAAGCGGGGTAATTCCACGGATATGGCTGGTTATTAATTAATACTGACACTTGATTGACAACCTTTAAACTGTGGGACAAAATGCTTTGCGCTAGAAATTCCAGTCGTTTACGTTCAGGGATCAAATCCTGCTGAAATTACGTTTGCCTTTCAAGATCGATAAAATAAGCAGTACCAGTCAAATACCGAGGACGCTAGTTCTGACTTACCCTCCCCTCAAAAATTTCTGGCCTTGAGCCTTGATAACAAAAAATTATTATTATAATCCACTTGGGATCTTTTTGGCTTGACGGGCAACACTTGTTTTCTTAACGAAACACTTTCAAACTTGGGACACTGGTAGAATGTGTCATATAAAACAACTTTTTCTCTTAGCCTTCTTAACAAAAAATTGTACATCGCAAGTTATTTCATGTTAAAGTTGTCGTATTTCTGTAATTTCAACCAATCACTGACGTCTATTCAACTGAATACAGTTACTGCTGTTTTGTAAACAATAATTTTTTGCCGGTGACAAAACTGTTATTCCCTGTTGACATATTTCATCCGGTGTTTTGGTTTGTTTTCTTTTGAAGCAGACAAAATTACAGAAAAATGGTAATTTATACGCATATATTGTTTATATAATAAATTACGCTGTGCGCATCTGTGTTTGTAACAATTTTTCGCTAATTGAAAAAATAAGCATATCGGAAATGTCAGAACTAACAGGAATTAATACCATATACACCGCCACAGCAGTAACTGTATTCAACTGAATAGACGTCAGTGATTGGTTGAAATTATCGAAATAAGACAATTTTTAACATGAAATAACTTCGAATACAAAATTTTTTATCTGTTCTATAACACAAAATATACAAGTATACGAAGTTTGAAAGTGTTTCGGTACCAAAAACACTACATAAAACATAAATGAAAAATGTTGCCCGTCAAACCAAAAAGATCCTCGACTTGTCACTCCCCAAATAGTAGGTACGTCTTCTTCTTCTTCTTCTTCTTCTTCTTCTTCTTCTTCTTCTTCTTCTTCTTCTTCTTCTTCTTCTTCTTCTTCTTCTTCTTCTTCTTCTTCTTCTTCTTCTTCTTCTTCTCGGTTCGATGTTACCGCTTCACCCTCTCAAGGTCGATGAAATAAATACCAGCTGAGTACTGGGGTCGATGTAATCCATCCAAAATTTGAGACGTTGCGCTTATAGTGGAAAGGATTATTATTATTATTATTATTATTATTATTATTATTATTATTATTATTAGTAGTAGTAGTAGTAGTAGTAGTAGTAGTAGTATTAATCATCATCATTATTATCGTTTTATTATTAGTGTTGTTGTTCTGGTCGTTACTTAAGATTTGGATATTTGTTAGCTGTATAGAAAAGATTTTCTGTAAAGTTTGGATAATTTCACGAAAGAAATTGGATAATTTTACGATGGCGGGGGTCTGCCAGAATATGTGTCATATCTCAAAGTTTTGTAGGGAGGTCTTCGTGACATTTAATCTTTCTCTCCTTTTATCAGTTTTCTAAACGTATGTCCTCCTAACGCAATGACCAAACACGCCCCTAAGATGACAAAAGGAGCAAAACATCACGACTCACGAGATGGAAATACAAAGAGAACCAAGTATACATAGCTTTCTTTTCAAAGCAAGCAAAAGGGTAAGATCAGCCCTTTAACAAAAAGGAACAACATTTTTCAGAACATTTTGAAAGATGCAGCAAGCCATAGCAACAACAATATTTCGCATTCATATCATTTGCCAATGAAAATCCTAAGAAGTAGTTTTGGCATTTCAGCAGAAAACAGTATCATTGTAAACAAAACGTTTGACAAAATTAATAACATCAGTCACAGGAACAGTCACAACAAAAGCCCTCAAATTTGTAACAACAATATCAATAACATACGCACAAATGTGTGCACATAGTGAAACGAAACTGTCTCTAATCCATATCTGCTTCCGTACTTGGCGAGCAAGCTTCTAAACAAAAGGACTTTAACATGGAACATTTAAATGAGAAAATGACTGCATGGCACCGTTATCATAAGACGTGTACTTCTCTGCTTCTCTGCTGGGAACTATCATCCAAGCATGAAAGTCAATACTGGGTGATTCCCCTGCTTCTTGTCAAGGCTACAACAAGTTTCAATATATTCACCTAAGAGTAATTGAAGGCATCCTTCTTAGATATAGGGAGAAGGAGAACACATGCTACAAAATGCAATGATTTCAAACACTGAGAATGGAGAGAGAAAAGAACAAGTTCAATTGCTACATGACACACATGCTGATAAATTGATTCCACAGTATTTGAAGCATTGAATATCGGAGACACCATAAATGACATTGGTGACCAAGTTAATCTTTGGCTATTAGTCGCATTCGTGGAGTTATATGACAGGCAGACAGCGCCGACGCAGTTTTTTTAATATCATGTGGTCAGATGAGATCACTTTAGACATAAATATAACTTGACATTATCACATTATCACATTATCGCAAAACAGTCCAAGAGTGGTGCAATTTACCAAGTCCCCTATATATATATATATATATATATATATATATATATATATATATATATATATATATATATATACATATATATATATATATATATATATATATAGTAGTTGGACAAAATAATGGAAACACCTAGCATCATAGCATCATAATTTTGAAATATCTATAAAACCGTCAAAAGCTTGTTTATTTTTATATTTTTGATTTATTATTAGTGTTGCTTAATATGTTTTGCTCAAATTTTCAGATAAAATTAATTAAAATGACAGATCTATTGAACTTTCAAAGAGGTCAAATTGTTGGTGCTCGCGTGACAGGCGCTAGCGTAAGGAAAACAGCCGAAATGTTTGGTGTATCCAGAAGTACTGTTTCGGATCTTCTTTCTTAAGGGAGGGGTCGTAGAGAACTTTGTGAGGAATCTGGAAGGTCGGGAACAGGAGGTCCTGACCTGCATTGAAAGCCCGGATTGGTCTCCGCAGGTGGTTGCGGAGGTCATGGTGGAAAATTATTTCTGCAAGGTGATGGATTCCTTTACCAAGGCTGAATACAATTATTCCTTATTATGGGCCCCTGGCTTGCGACTGCAGGCCTGCCTGCTGGCAGCAAAAGACTTAATCGGGGAGGTAGAGTAAGAGGTCTTAGTGCCTCGATTCGAACTTGGTGATCTTGGCAAGAGGCTTAGCGCCTCAAGTTGAATATATTTGCTGAACTCTTTTTGATTGGTAAGAGGCACAGCGCCTCAATTTGTAACTGTTGTAAGAGGTTCAACATCTCATTTGTGTTTTTAAAAATAGAACAATGTTATCGGGAAGTAACAATCGGCGGGAGTTGGCTGCTTCCCCCACAAACCATTTTTGTTTTCGTTCCATCATCATCATTGCGTCTGTGTCCAACCCACAAGCTCCATCTGTATTATGTCTTTGTGGCAAATGTAATGAAATAAAGAAGTACTGTCTCGAAAGTTATGACAGCCTTTGAGAATGAGGGAAAAACCTCCTCGTCGAAACAAAATTCCGGAAGAAAACCAAAATTTTCAGATAGGAACTGTCGAACTCTTACGCGAATTGTTAGAATGGATCACAAAGGTACAGCTCCAAAAATTACAGCAGAGCTTAACGACCACCTCGAGAACCCAGTTTCCACAAAAAACCGTTCGCCGGGAGTTGCACAAAGCCGGATTTGACAGGAGGGCTGCAATCAGAAAACCACTACTTTCAAAACCACATATTGCAAAGCGTTTAGAGTGGAGTAAAAACTTACAGAATTGGTCCCTAGAGCAGTGGAAGAATGTTACATTCTTGGACGAGTCATTCTTTACCTTATTTCCGACCACCGGCCAAGTATACCTGTGGAGACAGCCAAAAGAAGCATTTGACCCAGACTGCCTTCTTCCAATTGTCAAACATGGAGGAGGATCTGTGATGATATGCGGGGCTTTATCTTAGAAATCCACCGGCCCAATGGTTTCCCTTCATGGCAGAATTAATAGTCAAGACTATTTAAGCATTTTATCTGATCAAATTCATCCTATGTTTGCGGAACTGTTTCCGGAGGGAAACACAATTTTTCAGCATGATAATGCACCAATTCACACAACTAACTTTGTTACTGAATAGCACGAGGAACATTCTAGTGAAGTTGAACATCTTATCTGGCCACCATAGTCCCCAGAGCTCAATGTTATTGAACATTTATGGTGCATTTTAGAAAAACAAGTAAGGAGTGGATATCCTCCACCATCATCACTACAAGAACTGGAGACTGTTTTAGCTGAAGAATGAACAAAAATTTCTTTGGAAATAATTCAAACTTTGTACGAGTCAATACCTCGTAGAATTCAAGGTGTAATTATTGCCAAAGGCGTTCCAACTCCATATTAAAATTAATTTGTTTGAAATTTTAAGGTGTTTCCATTATTTTGTCCAACCCCTGTATATATATATATATATATATATATATATATATATATATATATATATATATATATATATATTATATATATATATATTTCGAGGGGACTTCCTCTCCCCATTACTCCTTTGCATGGCATTGATCCCACTCTCAAAGGAACTAAATAACACCAGGTATGGTTTCAAGGTTTACAATACGACAATAAACCAACTGTTTTATATGGACGATCTGAAGCTGTTTGCTAGAAATGACGAAGAGCTAGTAGGGCTGCTAACAACTGTTAAAGAATTCAGCTATGACATCAGGATGGACTTTGGCCTTGAAAAGTGTGCTAAAGCAACTCTTGTAAGAGGCAAGCTTAGGCAGATAGCTTCCATTAAATTAGATACCGACACTACTATCAAGTAGCTTGACCCACAAGATAATTACAGATACCTGGGGATAAATGAAGGAGATGGTATATAACATGCTGTTATGAAGGAAAAAATAAGAAAAGAATATTACAAGAGAATAAGACTCATACTAAAAACTGAACTCTAAAAATTTCATCGATGCCATTAACACCCGTCACTTCCCGTGGTCCAATATAGTTTTAACACATTTAACTGGAATCTTACAGAGCTCCAACGCCTGGACAGTAAGACAAGAAAAAATACCAGCTTCTAAGAACATGCAGCACCCAAAAGCAGATGCTGATATCGTCTCTACCTACCTAGAAGTAATGGGGGAAGAGGAATGATGCAGGTAGAACTGTCCTATAAGACCTCCACAATAGCAATGAACAGGTACTTATCTAGTACAGAGGACTGGACGCTGCGACTTGTGTGCAAACACGAAAGCAACAAAAAGTCACATTCGATTGTCAAGGAAGCTTGCAAATTCGCAAGGGAACTTGACATTAAACCTGAAAGAATTGAAGAACCTGAAACCACCGCCACAAAACGGGCATATTGGATCAATCAGACTGCGAAAGAGAACGGATAGAAACAAATTGAGGAGCGATAGAGCCAGAAGCCTCTGCATGGACAGTATATACTTCGAAGTCGAAATGTTGATGTAGATTAATTTCAACCCATCAGTGGCTGAGAAGTTCAGGACTGAAAGCAGAGACTGAAGGTTTCATATTGGCGGCATAAGACCAAAGCTTGCTCACAAAAAACTACCAGGCTAACGTTCGTCAAAACGGTTCTGACCCTCAATGCAGATTCCGCGACACATTTCATGAAACAACAAACCATCTTGTCTCGGGATGTCCTGTGCTGACACCAAACGAATATAAAAATCATCACGATAGGGTAGGACAGTATTTACATTGGAAAATATGTAAACACTACAAAATCAGCACTCCAGCTTACTGGTATGAACATCATCCTGAGCCAGTCGTTGAAGGTAAAAATTTCACTATCCTCAGGGATTCCCCAGTCAACGCTGATAGAACGATCCAGGCTAATCTACCAGACATAATCGACCAGACCAGAGATAACAAAAAGTGAAGAAAAGGCTTGTACACTAATAGATGTAAATGTTCCCACTGTTAAAATTATATCTGTCAAGGAATTTGACAAACTAGATAAATATAGTGACTTGAAAATTCAAATACAAAAGATGTGGCATCTTAGAACGAGAACTGTTCCTGTTATTGTAGGTGCTCTAGGTTTGATAAAAAAAAAGGGAATGTCAGAAACAGGAGAACCATGTCTCAGAAAAATCCAAAAGATTGTGCTGACAAGTATTACTTATATTCTTAGAAAACCCTATCTATTTAAATATCTGTGTTGTATTACATCAAGATATTTCACTACCTCCCCTTCCCAAGTTTTCAGTCATACTGTAACATCTCTTTTCCTTCACTCGCCTCAAGACGCTGGGTGTGTCTCGGCAAGTGACTGTAACAAACATGCAGATTAATATTAATAATAATAATAATAATAATAATAATAATAATAATAATAGGCACTACTCTAAGGGAATACGAAGCGGTGACAGGAGCAATGATCAACAAGAAGTCAGTGGGCCTGAACTGAAGCTCGGCACCTGGAGAGGCAGGCCCATGCTAACCGACAGCATTGTGGGGCGCTGGATGGAAAGACCTGTTAAATTGCTCAAGGACTGGTTCGGTCCTGATCTCCAAGTGGACAAGAACTCTGTAGAGGTGACAGACAGAGTGGCCAGTCTCACCCAGAAACTGGTCGAGAGGAAGCTGTCTCTGAAATGTCGGGCGGAAGTGGGAAATACGTACATCCGTCATATACTGTCACCTGACTGTCGTTCCATGCCCCTGTCTGGTGGCTATGACAAAAGAAGCTGTGTGGTGGGCGCGATTGAAAGGGTTGAAGACAGGTACCTTCCTTTTTGGCCAAGGCCTCATTGATATTTTCAGGTTCTACCTGAAAAGGAAATTGAGGCTGGAGAGGCAAGTACTGACACCTTGTAAGTTCGTTCAAAGGTGGCTGAATGTGATAAGAATGGGCCGCGTGAATGGACCTACTCTAAGTGTGCGCCAGTAGGCCGAATGGAAGGGAGAAGAGAGGATGCCTTCCTGAGGAGCCATTGGTGTTAAAGAGTCCAAAGTGTGTGAGGTCTCTTTGGTCACCTTACAGTGGAACTTCCCCCCTATTGGGGAAGCATATTTTTGATTTAATCTCTTTCTTAATCGTTGTATTTGCTGGCTGTTTGCATGCTTAAACTTACTGTCCCTCGTTTGTGCATCGTCCTCTGTGTTTTGTGTTCGGCCATGATGGCCAATAAAGAAAAAAATTATTATTATTATCATCATCAAGGCAATTAGCTAGCAGAGTCATTAGCGCGTCGGACACAGTGCTTTGGGACATTTCTCCTGGCTTTTTAAGCCCTAAGTTCAACTTTGCTTTTCATCCTTTCAGGGGCAATAAAATTAAAGAATAGCAGAAAGAATGAACGGTGGGGATCAAAGGTTTTAAGGCGACAGTGAACACTAATTTGTAGTCGGCGAAATAATTCAACTATTCGCATTACTAATACTGATCACAAGATAGAAGAACCCAGCTATAATCGGCTGAATCAATAAGAGTCACCTAGAGCAAAAACTAAACGAGAAAGAAGCGACCTCTAGCAGCAGTATCATTCTATTCACTCACGAGAATTAGAACAAGAAGATCCTTTCGATTAAAAAGAAACAATCGAAAAATAGAACAACAAAGTATAGTCAGAGATATGATTCCCCTGAAGAGGCGACACTCTTCGACTAGGAATATTAATCCTCCACACACATACGTATATACGTGTACAACCTCATACACACTAACAAACATACGCATATATCTGTATAGCCTCATACACACCAACAAACTGAAACTCTAGTATGTTAGTATATTTACTAAATTCCATGAAATTAAGAATTAATTTCACACACGGTAAGGGAAGATGTGGTCTTTGTTCGCAAGGCGACAGCTACAGATATGTTGCACTATACAGGATCTCAACAGTGAAGCGCAGTCAAATTGGAGCCTGATTTGATAAAGAATTTTACAAACAAGAAAAGCGTCAGGAAAAATTGCGACCAATATTAATATGCATGAATCCTCTTAGTCTAAATAATCATCGGTGTAAATTTAGATAAGGTAATGCATTGAATACCGTGTGCAAACATTTTTCAATAAAATAAAATTCACCTCTTAGTAAGAGAATGAGAAGAGAAGCCTTGTGCAATTGTTTTCGATCCCTTAAGACAAGGAGAGATAATTTAAAGAATTTATGATTTGATTTCTCAAAATCAATTTATATGTTTACATAAAAATCAGTTCTTTGTTAGTAGACTACAGTGAATATGCATGGAAACACCCTATTCTCAATAAATTTGTGTTAATCTAATAAAATCGGATTCAAATACTCTAATCCTCAGAAAGTTTATAACTCTAAATAATCCTGTATCAGACTGTAGGGTTACATCAAACTGATATATTTAATCAATCATCTTACTTTTTTGGTATCAGTTAAAAAAAGACAATTGTTCGTAACTGCCAACGTTATCTATGAAAAATGAATTATATTAGTTATTTTTTTATCAGAATTTTAAAAGAGAAAATGATGGATTAAATCTGTCTGAATGTATAAATATTTACTGCTTACTGCACTCGATGCAGGAATGTAAGACAAGAGGGATGAAATTAAATACTACGAGACATTATAGTCAGAAACTCTAATACACTATTAAAGTTAGTTGACGTGTCAATTATACCTACCAAAAGTAGTAGTGAAACACTCTCAAACTACTTCCTGTACTTCCGAAACATAGAAAGATACATTGGATGATGTAAATCATGAAATACAAGGGAACAGTAGGGTCACTGAAGGAACGTATTTGATCCAGAAGCAGCAACTCGAATTACCTTCATATATCACATTGAAATATTAACTCGTTTCTTTCTCACATTCGAAGTTTTTTACATTAATGTTTATGTTGCAGTCATGGTGTGACACTTTGTGGATGTTTCTCAATGTCTATAGCCCCCCAAAATATTCATTTCTTTTTTACGCACGCACACTTTTAGTACTGTACGGTCGATATTACAAATACCAGTAATATGTAGGAATCGATTCAATTAAAAGTATCACACTACAATAAAGCGTTGGTATGTAACTAGTAAAAACCAAACAAATTCCGGAATATTCCAAAACTCAGTATTCACATCAGCAGACTATTGTTATTTTTCTTTTTTTTTTCTTTGTTTTATTTTAATCATTGCTATTTAAACAATTTAGACAAAACAGGAAATAAAAGAACTTCATAATCAGTATTTGCTACTGAAAGTTAGTGATTGAACTTATCACATAATTAGGGCAAATTTTTTTCTTATTTAATAAAAAATAATATAAAATGCCACAATAACAATCAAGGAAGAAAAACAATTTTCATAAAATTTTAAAATTTGGAATGTTATAAGAAAATATTATAGCGTTCGAAAAATATAAAAAAAAATTCAAATAAATATTCAAAAATTTGCATTTTATTTTTAGTTTTAGTATTTTGTGGAAGAAGACATAAAACGTAAAATATTTTAGATTTCTCCTGAGAAAGGTATGTGAACATTATTTTAAGGGAGAGAAAAAATGTGGATCGAATTTGGATTGAGAGTAAATGCGATTTTGAAATATTTGAGTGAAATATTTGAAGACATCAACTGCTGATTTTTATATTCACAAGTTTTAGATAATTGTTCTGTGGAACAAAAAAAATAATGAATTCAAATTGAGCGAAGAAAGAATAAAATCGAACCATTAATGGATGTCCTATATTTCTCGTCTTGATTATTTTATTTTTCATCGAGAATTATATTGTCAGATTGAGGGTGTAAAATTAATATTACCGAATAAAACGATGGCAATGAGTTGGCAGATTTTGATGCACTATGGATTAAAAGCAATTAGTTTCTTCCCACTTTTATGAGGTCAAATTGAACTAGCATTGTTACTTTTCATCCATTAAAAAATAATGGAACGGACAAGAACAAAACCCCAGTAAATATTCTGAGGGTATATATTCAATAGGTTTTTTGCTGTACTACTACTACTACTACTACTACTACTACTACTCTTTTACTCTTTTACTTGTTTCAGTCATTTGACTGCGGCCATGCTGGAGCACCGCCTTTAGTCGAGCAAATCGGCCCCAGGACTTATTCTTTGTAAGCCTAGTACTTATTCTATCGGTCTCTTTTGCCGAACCACTAAGTTACGGGGACGTAAACACACCACCATCGGTTGTCAAGCGATGTTGTGTGTGTGTGGGGGGGGACAAACACAGACACACAAACATATATATATATATACATATAAACGACGGGCTTCTTTCCGTTTCCGTCTACTAAATCCACTCACAAGGCTTTGGTCGGCCCGAGGCTATAGTTGAAGACACTTGCCCAAGGTGCCACGCAGTGGGACTGAACCCGGAACCATGTGGTTGGTAAGCAAGCTACTTACCACACAGCCCCTCCTGCACCTTATTATTATTATTATTATTATTATTATTATTATTATTATTATTATTATTAATATTATTATTATTATTATTATTATTATTATTATTATTATTATTATTATTATTAAGGAGGCTAGCTGGTAGAATCGTTAGGACGCCGGCCAAAATGCTTAGCGGCATTTCGCTTGTCACAACGTTCTGAGTTCAGATTCCGCCGATATCGATTTTGCCTTTCATCCTTTCGGGGTCGAAAAATTTAGTACCAGATGAGTACTGAGGTCGATGTAATTGACTTAACCACTCCCAGAAAGTTTCGAGCCTAGTGCTTTTAGTAGAAAAGATTATTATTACTATTATTATCAGTAAGGCAGCGAGCTGGCATAATCGTTTGCTCGTCGGCCAGAATGCTTAGCAGTATTTCGTCCGTCTTTACGTTATGAGTTCAAATTCCGCCGAATTCGACTTTGCCTTTCATCCTTTCGGGGTTGAAAAGTTTAGTACCTGTGAAATTCTGGGATCAATGTAATCGACTAGTCCCCTCACACAAATTTTCAGGCTTTGTGCCATCGTTATTATTATTGTAAAAGCATTGAGCTGGTAGAATTGATACCACGCCGGACATAATACCTGACGACATTTCTTCAGGCTTAACGTAGAGTTCAAAGGCCGCCGAGAACACCTTTACCATTCATTTGTTTGGAGTCGATGAAATAAAGCACCAGTTTATCACTAGGGTTGATGTACTCGAATAGCACCCTAGCCCGAAATTTCAGGTTTTGTGCCTATTGAAGAAAGGATCATTATTTTTATTGTAAAAGGGCTAATTGACAAAATTAACAACGCGTACGACAAAATGCCTCATAGTATTTTTTCGATTCTTCAATTTAGTTCAGATCCTACTGAGATCAACTTTACCTAGCAGTGTTTTGGAACCAATCAAATAAAGTATAGTCAAGAAGGCAGAAGTATAATCGAATCACCATTTCGCCTCAAATTTGCTGGCATCAGAAACGAAGTGGCAAGATACCAGAATCGTTAGAGCATCGGAAGATACGCTCCGTGGTATTTACATTTGTTCCGACTCTTTATATTCAAATAACACCGAGTTTGCAGATTTTATTTAATATCATGCGCGTATATAGTGGGTCGATAAAATAAAGTGTCAGTTATAGACTGGGAAAGATATGCGACTTATAATCTCCCATCGAAACTGTTGGAACCATTATTACTTGATGTTATTACTTAAATATTCCATATTAAATGTCCTTTTGTTCAGAAGCTTGTTCGCCAAGGACGGAATCAAATATGGACTGGAGATGGTTTCGTTCCACTGTGTGCACATATGTGTGTGTATGTTATTGACATTGTTACTTGAAGTAGTGGATTGGCCGAAATATCACCGCACTAGACTATATACCCTACAGTAATTGATTTAATCTTTCTATGTTCTAAGTTCATATCCTATGAGAGTAGACTACATTTAATACCTCCGAAAATGAGAAAATAGAGCAAGACTTGTTTTTATTAACGATTATATACTTTCCATACAAATTGTGGAGATGTATGTAAACCTGAGGAAGCTTAGGTTTACATACATCTGAGATTTTGTGTCAGGAAGAGCAACACATTAAATAGCAACATCGACTGTTTCTAGTGGAACTTCATCCAAAATGAGGACCGGCAATAACTTGGAATTCAAAGCCAAACATTTTTCAATGCTCTACCATGAAAATTAAGAAACCTATACCATATGGATGTCTTGAAAAAGGAACTGGACATCCTTCTATTCAGATACCCAAAGAACTAACATCTTAGCATGAAGTACAGGTGAGGGCAGCAGTGCGAAACTCGATCATTCACTAAATGAGCCAACAACCAGGTAAAAAGCACACACAAGCGTGGTGATAGGAAGTCACACTACCTTGAAGAATTCAACTACATAATACAGCTGTGAAATGGGTACATTGCCGCAGTCGCATAGCTGTAACGCATAAAAGAAAGTGTGTGTATTTGTGTTTGTGTGTGTGTGAGTGAGTGTGTACCAGTATTTTCGTGTGTGTTTGTGATGCTCTTTTCGTTGTCAGTGTTTCAAAAAACTAAACCCCTAAGTGTACACATGGTCAAGAATATGTGGCATCTATCACATGCTTTAAATCATTCTTGCTGTATTGTGACAGAATAGACAAAATTACATCCTAGAATTCTCTGGTGATACCATTCCATATTTAAACTAATGTTACCATTGTTTTATGTATTTTCCGTCAGAGTTGTGTTTTATATCATAATTTTCTCTTTCAAATTTTTATAATACTTCGACCATAGATCAGCTAACCTGTTGGGAATATCTTCGGTACAATCACACGTATAGAGTACAGCAAAACTATTTCTTATTCTGACTATAGATTTTTTATGTTTTCTTTTCTCTGTCAACTTTTGTTATTGTAAAATACCTTACTTTATTTTTCTCTTATTATCATTTCACTCAGACTTATGGTAAACTGTTGAATTTTTCAAACCTACGTGCGGAGAATAAAACACGCAGACAGACAGACAGACAGACACACACACACACACATACACACTTACACGCGCACAACATCTGCACACATATTTATAAGTATGTATGAATGCATGTGTGTATGAATGTATGAATATAAGCATCTATCTATCTATCTATCTATCTATCTATCTATCTATCTACCTATCTCCCCTTCTCTCTCTCTCTCTCTTTCTCACTCTCTCTCTCTCTCTTTCTCACTCTCTCTCTCTCTCTTTCTCACTCTCTCTCTCTCTCTCTCTCTCTCTCTCTCTCTCTTTCTCACCCCCTCTCTCTCTCTCTCTCTCTCTCTCTCTCTCTCTCTCTCTCTCTCTTTATATATATATATATATATATATATATAATGATTCGTTTTTCATTATATTACGCGTTTTTATCAAATTTCAAAACTTAAAATTAGTCTAACATATATATATACATTTCCTTGTATTTTCTTCTTCTTTCTTAAATTTCTTATAGCAGTTATAAATCTTTATATGTTGATTTTCCACTATTTTATGCTGCATTATTGTTTACCTCTGCTAATACAATATTTTAAAACATGATAAAAAAAAAACCTATAGAGGTATTTTATATAGTTTTCTCAGTTACGTTTGGTTACTGTTTTCATATCTTTTTCGGTGATTTATATTACATTTTTACCTGTTCTGCAAGTATAATATTTTAAAACATGTAAATCTGTTAATCTTTTCTTTCCTTTCCACATTTCGTCTTATTCTTCCTAAACTCGTTCAAATAGTTCCACGTTCTCGTTTGTTCCACCTTTTCTTTCTTTACAGTTCTGCATATATTGTTTTTGTTCGTTTTTAACTCTGTTTGCAGCTAGGTATATATTTTCGGTTATTGGATTACCTTTTTCTTCCAAAGCACTACGTTTATGAGGTCATCTATCGGTTTCTTAGCTTGCTAATCGTGCTGCTCATAATGTTGAAGTGACAGAGAAATAACACTTCTTTGAAATGGAATGCTGATCAGTTGAAACAAAGTGAAAAAGAGAACTTCCAGTCAAAGAGGCGTATTGATCTATTACGAGAAAATGGAGACTACTATGCGAGCATCTATTAATTTTCTGTCGAGGTCAAGTTGGGTATCATTTTAAAATTATCTAACAGTCGTCCAAATACTTAGTAAGAATGTATTTGTCAATTTTGTATATGTATTGAGTCTAATGATTAACAAAGAAAAGGAATGTTGAAGAATGAAAAGGGATTACTTATCAGAGTCCATGTATGTTAACAAAAATGCTGTAGAAACTTCAGGTCAGGAATGAGAATTAAGAACATCAGAAGGGTGTAGGAGGTAATGAGGCACATCTCCAAAGTTTTGGAATATGAATTATCTCCCTTCTATATTTACTGGAGAACTCGAGTATTTTCATTCTTCACTTATATTTACTATCCTTCATTTGGTTACAAATACACAATTCAGAAATTTTGGTCGACAAGACCTCTTTCTTATGTTGACCTTCAATCGCTAACTGAAAGAAACTGAGATAAAGCGACATTTTCAAATAACTGCCATGTTAGCCAAGCATAGCAGTAGTAGCTATGAGGCAGCTTGCAATTCAATTTAATCAAATAATATTTGCTGTTTCTTTGGAGAATAGACGTGTATACTTCACATAAGAAACTATTGAGAAGTTGCTAAACAACGTTGACAGGATTCTTTTAGCTTTCTTAACAACTTTATAAAAATCTGCTGTAGAATGAAGTGGCATAGTGCTACACATGTCAAGAGAAGACGCAGAAGAGATAAGTTGTTGGAGCTAAACTGGTTCATACTCATGCTTCAGGATGTGTACAGCTTTAGGAAACGTGTATTTTGCTTTCTAATAATTGTAACCCAGTTTGTCAAAAACTGATGCCAGTTTACTATTAATATAACTTGAATAAAAGCTTGGATGTACCTTCCAATGACGCCTTATCAATGAGGTTGTTCTGTGTGGTCCTTCTGTAGCATTGCTCAAAAATTCTAAGAAAGATTAAGAAAGTAATGCCAAGGTACTTTGGCAGTTCCAACCTCTGCAATATCAATAACACTTCCCATAAGGCAAGCTATGATATAAGAGATTAATGTTATGGGAGGCTTAACACTTTCCATAAGAGAAGCTATGGTTTAAAAGATTAATGTTATGAGAGGTTTAACACTTCACGTAAGAGAAGCTATGGTTTAAAAGATTAACCTTATGGGAGGTTTAACACTTCCTGTAAGAGAAGCTATGGTATAAGAGATTAACATTATGAGAGACTTAGCACCTCCGATAACAGAAGTTATGGTTAAAAGATTAATGCTATGGGAGGTTTAACACTTCCCATAAGAGAAACTATGGTTTAAGAGATTAATGTTATGGGAGATTTAATACTTCTCGTAAAAGAAGCTATAGTTTATGACAGTGGTTCCCAAAGTGGGCGGTACTGCCCCGCTAAGGGCGGTGGAAAGTTTCAAGGGGTCGTTGAAGAAAATTGGGGCAATGATGTAAGAATTCATGTAAAAATTGGGGCAATGATGGGATGGTGATTCATGTAAAAACAACAAAATAATGGATTCGTTAGGTTAAGTTTTATTTATGAAATACAGTTGCTTTGAATTTGTTTCAGAAAGAGGCCTATGTTTGTGATGGTTTGTTGGAGTGGGAGCGCTAGGAATATGCCTGGGTGTCAAGGGGGCGGCAGTTTGGATGGAAGTACAATGTCATGCAAGACACCGTTTCAAGCCGATAGAAACTGTTTCCGTTTCTCCATGGAATTCGAACTTGTCATTTAAGGTTCACCGAAGCATATCCTCACCAGCTTCTTCTCATTCTACTCTTTTAACTAATGTTTTGGCAGTGTGGTTGTCCTATGATTTTGAGGGACTTTAGTAGTTTTCTTAAGAGAAATGAAATTTGATAGATTGAATGCCGGCCTGAAACCATCTTTTATTGGACCACATATTAATCTGCGGATGAATATGCTAATGATGTATCATCTTCTAAGGGTGCCAATAACCATTTGACTATCTGTAACAGCAATAATCTATTGAATTTCCAAGTATGAGTTTCATGAAAGATTTTAAAGTCAAAGTTTTCTCTAGCAGAGCGTAACACTTTCATGGTTTTAAGTGGTTGCAGGAAAGATCAAAACCTGCACCCAAGCGATAAAATTAAGAAAAATCATCAATCAAATCATCAATCTCCATCTTCTATCTGGATTGTACAGTCATTCAAGCTTATAGATACAGCTTTAATATATTGATTAAGAGGTTCAATATACAGAGGAGTTCATGAATTCAGTTTTAAAAACATGATATGCCATCTCATATTAGGATTAATGGGACCAATGAAATCAATGGTAATTGCAGAGCACCAGGTCAGATCTTTTTGAGAAAACAAGTGACCAATAGCGTTCCAGTCGTGACTATTCCGTATTTATGTGTTCTTTTTATTTTTTAATGTTGATTGGTGTATTTCAGTGGATGTAGTTTCTATTTCTATCAGACTGTGAAACCATGCAGGACCTCCCTCGCAGGTCCGTCACAATGAGGTGCTAAAGCCATATTTTCTAATTAACGTTTAATGTAGCCTCATTCCTTCAGGACACAATGATTGTAGCGAAGACATTAAAGTTACCCAATGCAACTTAACAGTAACAGTAACAACAGCAGCAGCAATAATAATAACGATGACGATAATGCTAATGATGATGATGATGATGATGATGATGATGATGATGATGAAATAATTTATAAAGTGACGGGAAGAGCTTGCACTCCCCTAACAACAAATAGGAACGCACAATGTTGTACACACCTCAACAACACGGAGGCGTAACAGGTGATGCAGTAGAAATCTGCCTGAAACTATCAAATGTCGAATAATAATAATAATAATAATAATAATAATAATAATAATAATAATAATAATAATAATAATAACAACAACAACAACAACAACAACAACAACAACAACAACAACAACAACAACAATAATAATAATAATAATGATAATAATAATAATAATAATAATAATAATAATAATAATAATAAGAAGAAGAAGAAGAAGAAGAAGAAGAAGAAGGAAATAACAAGAGTGACTTTAGGACATTTCAAGGTAGTAAGAATGCTCAACACAATACTTCCTTTAATTACAACAGGTCTTCCGTCTTCCCGTTCATTTAAATATCGTGCCAGGCTCTGTTTTGTGATATCTAAGAAAACTCAAGGCTAATAATGTAACGAAGTTGTAGATTCAACCTTCAGACATGTTTCTCTCATGGTCAATTCCACGCAGTTTCGTTCACGATTATGAAGTGAAAATAAGTGTTCACAACATAGCTTTTAGGAGTTTTATTGACTCAACTTCGGTATTTTCTTTTATCTAGAAAATACATACTTTGAGTTTCGACACAGATGTTTCTACATTCATGAAGACACCCGTATTTCGAATATTAGTTCAGTCAGGTGTTAACCACTGCTGTAAGTTGATACAAGTATTTATTTTCTGGTACACCGCTGCATACTTACTGCGAGAATGCAGTCACAAACATACATACATACATACATACATACACACACACATACATACATACATACATACATACATACATACATACATACATACATACATACACACACATACATACATACATACATACACACACACATACATACATACATACACACGTGCATGTATAAATACGATATATATACATATGCACACACATACATAGGTACATACATACATAAGTACATTCGTACAGACTCACACATATATGTGTGTCTGTACACATGAAACACATACATACGTAAATATATATATATATATATATATATATATACATAGACACATTCATACATATACATGTATATACACACATACATATACATACATACATACATACATGCCTACATACATACATACATACATACATACATACATACATGCATACATACATACATACATATATACATACATAAATGTTTAGTTGTACAAACGAGAGAAGAATGTACTGAAACATGTAGTAGACTTTATTCATATATTCGAGGCTGATTCTTCACTATCACGTTTGCCTTGAGGAATGTGATAGTAACGGAAAACTGTGAGTAGTCACAGCGTGAAACTTTAGATTTCAATAAAAGAATACATACACACACATACGCACACACACATTTGTGCATGTGTGCGTACTTGTGTGTGTGTGTGTGTGTGCACGCGTGCATATACGAGTGTGTGTGTGTAATGCAGACATAGTTGTTTTGCCAGGTAACTACTCGATCTGGAGACGATGTGTTGAAACTGAAGCAATGACACCGCGGAAAGATTATTTTAATTATTTAAAATCACATACATCTGTAACATTCGTTTATCACATATTTCAAAGCAATACTGTGTATTATGATGTGGCAAAATGTTTGGTCGTGCTTCTGATTCCTGGTCAATATCTAGAGTGGAATTGTATTAGTAACTAGTTGTCAAACACACACATACACACACGCGCGCGCGCACCTGCACACTCCCAATCTTGGCTGTGTGTGTAAGAATTTCATTTGACAAATATGTGTCTTCCAATATGCAACATTCCATCATATTTAAATCTCTTCTACCACAACCACAGGTCTACCATAACATCTTATGAGTAGAATTTGTTTGCCAGTAGCAGTAAGGAAAGTCACTGCCGATAGAAAAAGACGTAAAACGAAGTAAATAAATGCAGAAAGATAATATAATATTTTTTCTTCCACTCTACTAATGAAAAAGTGCTGGGGATTTCCGGTAGGACGATTGTCTTCCTTGCTGTAGGGATAAAATGAACAACCAGTCGATATACACACGCATACACATCTGTATATGTAAGTTTAAAAATAAAATGGGTAAGATTATAAGGCTAAAATGTGTACACTGAAAATATATACGCCAATGAAGGGAAGAGAAGAGAATCTAATGTTTCGGATTAAACCTTTTATCAAAGAGAAGAAATAAGAGAAAAGAGAAAAATAGAAAAGAAAGCAATAGGGAATTTATAATTTATAACGTTTATTTACAAATCAGGCCAATATATATATATATATATATATATATATATATATATATATATATATATATATATATATATATATATATATATAGAGAGAGAGAGAGAGAGAGAGAGAGAGAGAAGAGAGAGAAAGAGAGAGAGAGATAGTGAGAATTTACAGGGTGTCCCAGAAAGATTTACCCATTGATATTTCTTAATTATTCAAAATAAACTTAAGGTAGGATAATGAAATTTGGCTCAAACGTTCTAAAGTAAATTGACAATCCATTCCAGGAATTACATTTCAAAATGACCACCTTTTGCCTTGATCATAACCTGCAAACGAGTGGTCGCTGAATTGCATGAGCACCGTACCACCTCTTCATCCGTCTTGACCCATGAACACAGAAGGGCTTTCTTCAGATCTGATACATTTGAATAGGGGCGAGTAGAAACGTTACTCTCGAAGATGAACCAGATAGCAAAGTTTATGGGATTGATGTCTGGACTTGAGGGAGATCTATATCTTTTTGTTCCAAAAACCGCTGAAATGCTTTTTGCACTACCTCTGTGTCAAATTGAATGTGTGGGCTGAAGACCGGTCTTGATTGATGATGTAATGGTAACCAAAGGTTTCTATGAACCAGGGTAACACTTTCTCATCCAACATTTTAACATAAACTTCATATTTACGATAGTTACATGTATATACTGATATAGTTAGACAGACAGACAGACAGACAGACAGACAGACAGACAGACAGATAGATAGATAGATAGATAGATATATAGATGCACAGAGAAAGATGCAGAGAGAAAAGGGAGAACAAATCAGAAAGAGGGAGAGAGAGAGAGAGGAAGGGAGTGAGAGAGAGGAAGGGAGAGAGAGAGAGGAAGGGAGAGAGACTAGATAACAGAGAGGGCAATTTGTATTCACGAAACTATGATAGCTGAAGCTTCTCTCCTGAAGATCGGGGGAGACATGGACACATCAGATGCAACTGCGGTCCACACCATGAGTGTAGCTGGCTTCTGATGACGTAAATGACTCCTGCTACTTTCGGATAAGTCTCCTGCAGTAGGTGCATGAAGCCTATCATCTGCCTGCTGGTAACTGTCCCCGCGGTGACGATCTCGTCGGACCAGATCAACACTTTGTTAGCGCGCGTTTATCTCAGCTAACATGGTTTTAAACCCGTCGAGCTGTTTCTTCTTGGAAGCTCCTGAAATTAATTGCCGGGATTGATACTTGTATGCAGTTAGTTTTAAATCCTCTTAAAAAACCTTGTGCATTGACAATTTCGAAATATCAAGAGCTTTTGCAGATTTTTCCTGCACTCTCTTGTGGATTTCGGTTCATTCACTTCTTCATAGCTTCAATCGTTTGGAACGAATTGATCATTTCCTACTAGGAATTGGCTTGCTAGAGGTAGTAGCAGTCTCCATATATCGTTTCCAGGTATTGAACACTGTTTAACGGCACACATCCAACTGCTTTATTATGTCTTTGTTGCTCACTCCCGATGTTTTCAAAGCGTCACGTTTTGCTTTCGACGCCATGTTTATTTACAAACCTGTTATAGACAGACGAAACAATAGACACATAAACAAAAGATATATGCAAATCTTTATGTTAAATGTAGATAATATTACCTGGACAGATATTCTTTAGGAAGAGTT
>NC_142931.1:104508708-104518708 GCF_046866305.1 Octopus bimaculoides | reverse complement strand
CCCCCAACATCGCTTGACAACCGATGTTGGTGTGTTTACGTCCCCGTAACTCAGCGGTACGGCAAAACAACCTGATAGAATAAGTACTAGACTTACAAAGAATAAGTCCTGGGGGCGATTTGCTCGACTAAAGGTGGTGCTGCTGTATGGCCGCAGTCATATGATAAAAAAAAATACGAGGAAAAAGGAATAGAATATATATATATATATATATATATATATATACACATATTAGCTAACAAGTTCGTTTCGTCATCATATGGTCTCGGGTTCGATGCTAGGGCGTGACACTTTCGACTTTTACCATTGACTTTTACCATTGTCTCGGCTCGACTTCAGGCTTTTGAATAGAATTGCACATTAAAGGAAACTGTACAGAAACTCGCTGAATGGCTTGTGCTGGTAATTCAAAACCCCCAACAGCTCCTTCACAATACTTCTGATTTAGGATTACGTTAGAGGTATAAGTCTCTGTGGAATACTCGGCAACTTACTGGTTAATTTAATAAGTAGGTAGTTCAGTTGAATGAACAACGAAATGTTTACTATGGAATGCAGTGGAAAATCCATTAGCCATCATTCGACAACGAAAGTTCAATATAAACATTTTAAACATGGTTTGGCTCCGAGCATCATAAAGTGCTCATTCACCGATTCGTATTATACGTCAGAAAGAACGTGACGTGGATTAAAAGGATCTTCAACATAATAATCTCTTTCTCAAGTTCGGCTTTTTACTGTACGACTGGTACTAGATACTAGATTATAAGCACACATGTTTGTGTATGTGTGTATGTGTGTGTGTGTATATCTATGTGTGTATGTGTGTGTGTGTATATATATATATGCATATGTACATGTATATATATATATATATAATTATATATCAATATTCATTTTTCTAGTTATCATATTCTTCTTTATACCTCCGACCTGCAATCTATCACTTATATCACTTTACTGCATTTCAAGTTTTGCAGCAGAACAAAACGATATATTTTTATTGATCAGAATCAGTTCTGAGGTTTAGATTTTCAGCAAGATTAGGATCAATTCCAGAAAGTTTATCACTTAAGTGTCATCCAATAATCAGGATACTGCACTGAGTCTACCGCTCTGCTCTGCTCTGTTCTATCTGCTTGTCTGTCTATTTCTCTCATTCTCCTTCGCTCTCATCCCTCTCTCTCTCCACCTCCCCCCCTCTCTCTCTCTCTCGCTTTCTCTAATGCACTTACTGCTTCTCTAATTCGAGATATCATTTTCTATTGCCTTGTGTCTGGTTTCTTCGTTCGGTCCTGTTCGGCATTTTTGTAATTTCAGCTTTTGTTAACGATGAAGATGCGTATTATACATAAAAGAGGAAATAAAATCGCTGTTATTATGCTTCTATCCTATGATCAATGAACACAAGTATTGATTTATTTTACCCAGGAAAAGTACAGAAATTCTCCTTTTATCTTCTAATCATTTATTTCTGTCATTGGACTGCGGCCATACTGGGGTACCGCCTGGAAGGGGTTTTAATCGAACAGATCGACTCCAGTGATTGCTATTTTATTTTAAGGCTAGCACTAATCTATCGGGTCTACTGCCAAACTGCTAAGTTACAAGTTCGTAAGCAAATCAATACTAGCATGCAGTGAAGCGGGCAAACACAGACAAAAAGACATCCCACCGCACCCAATGTATATATATATGTGTATGTGTGTGTGTGTGTGTGTGTGTGTGTGTGTGTGTGTGTGTGTATATATATATGTATGTATACATATATGTATACATACATACATACATATATATATATTGTATATATATATGTTTATTTATATATATATATATATATATATATATATATATATATATATATATATATATATATATAGAGAGAGAGAGAGAGAGAGAGAGAGAGAGACAGAGAGAGAGAGAGAGAGAAACACACGACCTGCTTCCATAGAATTTGCGTCCACTGTATTCATTCACTAGCAATTGGTCAGCCTAGTGTCCTGGGTTTATATTAGATGGCATTTTCCCAAGTTGTTTCGCAGTGGAACTGATCTGAACTGACAACGTTTACAACGTTTGTTTTTGAAAGTAGTCGTTTTCCGATTGCAGCCCTCCCGTCAAATCCGGCTTCGAGCAGCTCCCGGCGAACAGTTTTTGTGGAAACTGGGTTCTCGAAGTAGCCATTAAGCTTTGCTGTAATTTTGGGAGCTGTACCTTTGTGATCCTTTCGTAAGAGTCCGACGGTCTCTATCTGAATGTTTTGGTTTCTTCCGGAGTTTTGTTTCGACGAGGAGGTCTTTTCCTTTTTCTCAAAGCTGTCATAACTTTCGAGACAGTTCTTCTTGATACACCAAACATTTCGACTGTTTTCGTTACACTAGCGCCTGCCATACGAGCACCAACAGTTTGACCCCTTTGAAAGTCCGATAGATCCGTCAATTACCTTTTCCTGATATCTGTAAAGAAAGAACAATTTTAGCAAAACATTTTAAGCAACACTAATAATAAATCAAATAACATAAAAATAAACAAGCTTTTAACGGTTTTCTAGATATTTCAAAATTATGATGCTATAATGCTAGGTGTTTCCATTATTTTGTCCAACCGCTGTATGTGTGCCTGTATATATATATATATATATATATATATATATATATATGTAGAGAGAGAGAGAGAGAGAGAGAGAGAGAGAGAGAGAGAGAGAGAGAGAGAGAGATACAACATACATACATGCTTTCATACATACAAATGCAAGCATAAATAACGATGAAGTGCATTCACTATTTTAATACTGAAAAATTACGTTCAAATTCATCTCAAACAACATTCTTAACTCCATGCAGAAGATATAGCTGATAAATTATCTGGTCTCTTAGTTTGTATATCCTAGCTTGTTTTCGCTAAGTATGCCGTTCTGGAATATCCAACTGGATGAAAAACAGAAGAGATAAAGCGAAAAGTAACAATAAATGGTATTACTGCCAATAGTTATCTTCATTATGTGGTGCTTCATAAGTTTTAACTGAAGAGCATCGTTGTTCTATAAACATTTATTGAAGCTTTCACTAACTGATTTATAAGAGGTTCTTACTATTTTCTTAATTATTGGAGGAATATACGAATATTATTTTTTTTACTTCACAAACAAGTAGATATGCATAGAAAACAAGCGTAAAAATATTCTACTTAACAAATGATGTCAGAGAAGGCCTTAACAATCCATTTTGTTATGGCACAGAGCCCGAAATTAGGGGAAAAGGATCTAGTCGATTACATTGATCTCAGTGTGCAACTGGTACCTATTTCATCGACCCTGAAATGATGAGAGACAAAGTCGGCCTCGGTGTAATTTGAACTCAGAACGTAAAAACAAAAGAAATTCTGCTAAGCATTTTGTTTGACGCGGTAACGACACTGCCTGCTCACCTTAGAAGGCTTTCTATCCTTTCTGAAGCTGGTGACAGCACCTTTCAAACTACAACAGCCATCTATCAACGGCAAATGAACTTCTTTGAGGATGTCGGAGTTCTTCAGTGTGTGAATTGTGTTATGTATTTTAATGTCGGACGCAGGCTGTGTAGTGTATGTGCAGTATGGCTGTTTCACTGGTGAGCAGTTGTGCAGAATGTGATTTGTCTGAGTAATAGTGAATGACTGAGATTCTTATCAATGTGCGGGTACCAATTATGCAAGTGTATGTGTTGTAGCATCTTACTGGATGATGAATATTGCTGGTTGTTAATTACGTGTTCACTCCCAGCCCAGTCCTGGTGGAGCACATCTATTATCAGTAATGTTCTACTGACGTGAAGGCCTGTGGCTTAGTGGTTAGGGTATTCGGCTCACGATTGTAAGGTCGTGAGTTCAATTCCCAGCGACGCGTTGTGTCCTCGAGCAAGAAACTCTATTTCACGTTGCTCCAGTGAACTCAGCTGGAAAATATGAGCAGTACCTGTATTTCAAAGAGTTAGCCTTGTCATACTCTGTGTCAGGTTGAATCTCCCTGAGAACTACGTTAAAGGTTCGCGTGTCTTTTCCGTTGATTGGATCAACTGGAACCCTCTACTAACGGCTATTACGCTATTTCTCTATTAGGGTCTAAATTATCTAATGTATACTTGTTTAAGATGGTAAAGTGTCATTTAAGAGAGATTATGCTGTCATTTCTAGAGAGTCAAGCGATAGCGTACAGGCTCTCACATTATCTCGTTATGCTTTTACTTGCTGAGTCTGGGGGAAGGGCCTTCTCTATGAGATTTCCAGCACACCGTGACTATTGAGCATCATGTTACAACTCTGTCATGTCTGTAAATGCATTCTATCACGGCTAAGATTAGTTAGCCAGAGATAATGTGGTTTCTATCACCATATATTTTGAAGTTACAATACTCTGCTACATTACATGCTTTTGATGATTTCTGTCGGGGAAGATTTGATCCTATGCGGCACCCTGCACACAGCAACTTCTGTAAGAATTTTTACACGCTTTTCAACTCTATGCAGAAGTGATTATAAAGGGACCTTCTTTTAGTGTGGCGATTATTATTATTATTATTATTATTATTATTATTATTATTATTATTATTATTATTATTATTATTATTATTATTATTATTATTATTATTACTCCTTCGTAACACCACAGTGTAGGTAAAAATGCACGGGAATCTTTAGTCTTCTGTCAAGTCACAACAAGGACCTCAGACAGATAATACTTTCCTTAAGATGTGCGCTGTGCCCAATAAGGCTGCTTTTTGCAAGACATCAATCTTGCATGGGATTTCCAGTTGCCTTAAGAAGTCTTGAAATTTCAATGGGATTGAGCCCAACGCACCGATCACCACTGGTATCACTTTTACATTACCCTCTTGCATTTCATACAGTCTTCCCATTTCCACTTTCAATTCGGAGTACTTGGGGATTTTTTCAACCTCTTTTCTCAACATTCATATCATTTGGTATGGCTCCATCAATGATCTGACAGTATTTATCTCTCTTATTCAATATGGCAATATCCGGCCAACGGTGTTCGATTACACGATCCGTCTGAAATCATAGTCCCAGTGTATTGTTACTTTTTCATCCTCCTGCATAACTTTACTTGGTACATGCTCATACCAGTTCTCTGTTACTTCATAATGGTATTTACAACATAAGAGCCAATGAAGATACACACACTTTGTCGTGGCGGCGTTTGTATTCCTTTTGCGCAAAGCTCTCATATCCACTTACCAAGTGAGTCACATTTTCCACACTCTTTCCACAGAGTCTGCATTTCTGGGAGTCAGAAGTTTTATAGATGTTATACTTAACTGAATTGGTAGTGAGAGCCTGGTCTTGTGCAGCAATGATAAGGCTTTGGGTGGTATGCTTCAAATCACCTCAAATCTGCTGGTACTTATTTTCCCGATCGCAAAGGATAAAGGGCAAAGTCGACCTCGGCGGAATTTGGACTAAGGATACAAAAACGAACGAAATGCCGCTACGAATTTTGCCCGGTTTATTAATGATTCTGCCAGTTCGCCGCCCTCGCTAGAAAGGATTATTGCTAAATATATTGTTGAGGACTAGTATGAGATATTAGAAGAGCAGACAAACAAATTCCAGTTTTTAGTATTTCTGTTCAGTTGTTAGATTCGTGTTTGGGAACGATTTCTTTATGGAAACCAAATAGGTGATAATGGAATTACCACATTACCACACGTAAGTCTTCGAGTTATTTTAGGAAGAACTCATTGTAATATAGATATCTTGTTGGCACCATCGATTGCAATATTTCTCTGCGGTAGTTTAGGGTAGAGTTCACGAGGTTTTGTTTTGGATATTTGTTCGGTTTGTTATCGAGTATCTATACATCGTTATGTATTTTCATAACCCAGGGGAACGATGCAATAAAATATGACATTTTCAAAAGAATTATGGAAATTTGCTTCAATATAATGTGTAATATATTCCTTGTATGAAAGAATCGTGTAAATATTTGGCATCAGAGCATTTAAAAGACTGATATCCAGTGAGACAGTCAGCAAATACTACAGCCATGAAGGCAGTAAGCTGCTCCAAGGGACGTATGATAGAGGCGACATCATCACAGAAAGCAATAGTTCAATTATTAAGCACTAGCAAATACACAACCCACATTCTGCACACACACACACACACACACACACACACACACACACACACACACACACATACATTTACAGGGTGAGATAGAAAGATAAATGCTGAAAGCTGGAGAGTTAAATATATTTGCAAATACCGATGGAGAGAGAGAGAGAGAGAGAGAGAGAGAGAGAGAGAGATAGAGATAGAGAGAGAGAGACATAGATAGATAAATAGATAGATAGGTAAACAAAGACTCATAGGACACGTATGGCAACAAATGTTGAGAAATATATATATATATATATGTGTGTGTGTGTGTGTGTGTGTGTGTGTGTGTGTGTGTGTGTGAGTGTGTGTTTGTTTGTGTGTGTGTGTGTATATATTTGGTCGCAGTCAAAATGACTTAAAGAAGTAAAAGAATATATACGCATACCTATATGTACATACACATACACACACACGCACGCGTGCACACACACACTCACAAACACGCACACACACACACTCACGCATGCACACACAAACACACACACACACACACACAATCATAAATGTCCTAAGGAGAAAATCGAATTGAAAAGCACACTTGGAGTCGTGGACAGTCAAGAGACGGCAATATCAATAAAATAGTTTGTCTTGTATAAACATAAGGGGGAAAAAAAAACACAACGTAAAAATAAAAGAATTCTCCATCTTCGAATTGTATGTTCTTATCTAATGAAGTAAATCCTCAAGAGAACTTCTTATACGAAAAGATTATGATTATGGACCAATAGAAAGATTGTTATTTAGTATTACAAGAACCGAATCGGTTTTAAGCGCCTTAGATATCTACTAGAAAATATACACGCCTTCTCTTCAACCAGTACGCACTCGCAAAATTATCCGCATATGATTACATGCGCACGCACGCATGTGTGAGCATATATATATATATAATATATATATATATATATATATATATATATATATATATATATATATATATATATTTGTATGAGTGTATTGAAGTACTTGCATGGGTGTCTTTCATATGTAGTATATATTTATATGCGTATATTCTTTTATTCTTTTATTTGTTTCAGCCATTTGACTGTGGCCATGCTGGAGTACCGCCTTTAGTCAAGCAAATCGACTCCGGGACTTATTCTTTGTAAGCCTAATACTTATTCTATCGGTATCTTTTGCCGAACCGCTAAGTTAGGGGGACGTAAACACATCAGCATCGGTTGACAAGCGATGTTCGGGGGGACAAACGCAGACACACACACACACACACACACACACACACACATACAAACACACACCAGCCGAAATTGCAAAGATATTCCGGATCTCGACTGAAGAGAGAAAACTCCGAATGACCTGTCCGTGTTTTCTTTGTATCGTCTATCTGGATGTTTTGTCCCTTTCTTGTATCACCTAACTGTCTAGATGTTTTGCGTTCTTGTCCCATTCTGTATTATCTCTCTCTCTCTCTCTCTCTCTCTCTCTCTCTCTCTTTATCTCTCTCTCTCTTTCTCTCTCTCTCTCTCTCTCTTTCTCTCTCTCTTTCTCTCTCTCTTTTCTCTCTCTCTCTCTCTCTCTCTCTCTCTCTTTATCTCTCTCTCTCTTTATCTCTCTCTCTCTCTCTCTTTCTCTCTCTCTTTCTCTCTCTCTCTTCTCTCTCTCTCTCTCTCTCTCTATATATATATATATATGTGTGTGTGTGTGTGTGTATACGACGGGTTTCTTTTAGTTTCTATCTACCAAATCCACTCACAAGGTTTTGGTCGGCCCGAGGTTATAGTAGAAGACACTTGCCTAAGGTGCCATGCAGCGGGACTGAACCCGGAACCATGTAGTTGGTAAGCACATGCACCTATGTATAATTTTTATCGCCATCTCTTTGTGTCTCTCTATATATGTCTGTATCTCTGTGTTAATGTGCATGTATGTTTGTGTGTGTATGTTTGTGTGTGTGTGTGTGTGTGTGTGTGTGTGTGTGTGTGTGCGTGCGGGAGAGAAATAAAATGTATGCGCGCGCGAGCGCGTGTGTACGCGTATGGGGATAACTAGGTATAACTGCACTTCGCAAAGCACAGCTTAATTTCTCTAATCAAGCTAATTACACAAGGTAATCCCAACCACAATTTAGATATCCATGTAGGGGTTATGATCGGCCTCTATGTAAAAAACAAACGGAATGAATGAATTACAATCTTTCACTTTTAAAAAAAATATTACATATTTACGATAGGGAGATTTCCTACAGCTAGATGAGCAGTTTATATATACATATCGCTGATGTCATAAGAGTTCATAACCTTTGAGTGAAATTTAAATAATTCCTATTTTGGGACGGTGAAACTCGAAGCAGATAAGGCTATAGCTATAAATAATGGCGTGTAGATATTGGATAAAAAAAACCCTTGGATAGTAAAATCAAAGACTACCCGTAGGCCTCGAACCCACTACAGTTCTTGCTGGTAAGAATAAAGTTTCTAAATTAAATAAACAAATTTGAATGATTGTTTTGGTCTAATGATAGAACGCCTGTCATGTTTACAGAAGGTGTGGGTTAAAGTCCTCTGCACAGCCTTCAACGTTTTTTATCCAACCAATATTTACACGCTGTTCTTTATAGTTTATCGACTACGAGCTTCACCGATGAGAGAGAGAGAGAGAGAGAGAGAGGGAGAGAGAGAGAGAGAGAGTGAGAGAGAGAAAGAAAGAAAGAAAAAAGAAAGAAAGAAAGAAAAAAGAAAGACTGAAAGAAAGAAAGAGAGAGAGAATTATTGGCGTGGCTGTGTGGTAAGAAGCTTACTTCCCAACCACATGGTTCTAGGTTCAGTCCCACTGCGTGGTATTTTGGGCAAGCATCTTCAACTATAACCTCAGGGCGACCAAAGCCCAGTGAGTGGATTTGGAAGACGGAAACTGATAGAAGCCCGCATATAAATATATGCATGTGTGTGTGTCCTTGTGTATGAGTCAGTCCCCACACCACTTGGAAACTAGTGTCGGTTTCTTTCCATCCCCGTAAGGTAGCTGCTTATCAAAAAACCCTATGGTATAAGTACAAAGCTTTAAAAATCGAGTACTAAGGTCGGTTTGGTCAACTAAAACTCTCCTATGTGGTACTCCAGCATGGTCTCATTTCAACGACCAAAACAAGTAAAAAGATAAAACACATCACCACGAAATAAATAACACGACCACCATCAACACATCATTTAGGAAATGAGAACGAAAAGGTGTAGAAACATTAATGGAGCTAGGTACGTTATTGTTTGAAACTATATGCATAGGCCTATTAAAAAACAGGGAAATTCATTATTGAAAAAGCTTAAATTCGAACATAATTTCGTTTTTAATATAATGCACGCACATGCATGCATACAGACTCACAGAAACATGCTATATGATGTATATACATGTGTATGTTTATCTATATTACTTCATTAAACACAACTGTATATGATTCATGTATTTATAAATCATGTTTGTATGTATTTTCAGCTGCGTGTTTGTATTTTCGTGTGCAAGATTAATATATTTAGATACATACAATTTATTTACAAAACAGCGACTCTATACCTGATTTATAATTCAAAATATATTCACATTTTCAAATTATTGATTAACTATCATCCACTCGTTTCCTTCCACCGAAATGTTTTCTTTTTGTGTATGACGTTTCTGGCCGATAATTCGATATAAAAATTGAGGATAGCGCCAGCTCTCTCAAACACGTATAATCACATATATTCACAAATATGAAATCGCACGAAGACATATAGAAACATAAATGAAGCACTACACATGGTGAATAAATGATGTGTATCCACAAAGTCAGAAAAGTGACACACAAGTACTTACACACGTGCTACACACGTGCGTAGAACAGAGG